>NC_056728.1:633452300-633689800 GCF_019279795.1 Protopterus annectens | reverse complement strand
ACTACTGCTCTGTCCAAGCCCAGAACCAATGAAAGAGTTCTTAGCAACCTAAAACATCTTTGAAAATCAAACAGAAAACAGTAGGATCAGATGGTCTACAACAGCATCCTGAAGTACCTTTATAACCAAGGAACTGACTGCCTAAATCTACACCCAGCCACAATGGAGTGGTCTCCAGACCAAATGACAAAAGGTCCTAGAACTAGATTGTCACCAAGGCCTGAAGACCCAGCAGCACTGCTCAAGTTCCATCTAGTTTAAATGCTGACCACCCCAATCCTGTTGGAGAAACACTCTATAAGTGAGCCTAAGGAGCTCTCTATCCCCAGCAAGTGAAATGACTGTTGCCAAAACCTGCACTAATGATGGCTATCCTTCAAGAAGAAGTCAGGGAGGATGTTATCCAATTTGTAGCAAATTTTTCAGGACCAAAAGCCATGGGGGCAACCAAGTAAAGATTTGCCAAAAAGTCCATTGACAGGGTTAGCAATACCTAGTCAACCTAAGAAGAAATCTACAGATATTCAGGTCTTGCAAAGCTTAGGTCACAATTGCTAACACTTTGGAAGGCCTGGAACACTAAAGCAGCCCTCAAGAGGCAATACTCTGAACTAAGTGTGATGCCTCAGAAAATGATGAAGGATAACTCCTAGTCATATCCAGTACCTAAAAACTATTTCATCTACTAACCTAAGACATCCACCACATGGAAGCTCAGACTAGAGGCTAGGTTGCTGCAAAAAAAAAAAAAAAAGACAAAATAGCATTCTCCTAAAGAGACCTAACTGGTGCAGTGTTAGGTGGGCACAAAAAGATGCATAGTATTCCTCCTTGGACAATAATGAAACTTCCTCCTATTTATGAAAAAGGAGGTAGAGTGGAGGAGGGAAATGATATCACGACAGTGGAGTCAACTTATCCATATGAGGTCATCAAAAGGGTCCTAGAATGCCTGGCTAAAAAATATTCCCTCATTAAATTAGAAATTAAAAATTCATTATGACAGTCGTTTCCGAATGAAGGATAATCTCAGCAATGATTTTCTGCACTGGCATACACTTGATTTTCTAACCCTGGCCACTGAATCTGCACAATTCATATTACAGCAAGATACATGGAAGCCCACCTGAACAGCCACAGAAAGGTCAGAAAAAGATCTTTCTCTTACTCCCATTATGAGAAACATTCTGAAGCTTGCCCAGTGCCAGTTCCACTAGTGAGAACAGGACTATAAACAGGTGAAATGATGTTAAGGCCATCGGCTCTGAAGTGACAAAAGTGTAAACCCTCTTTCCACACCTGTCCAATGCTTTTAACACAACAGTTTACCCTAGCCACAAAAAACAGTGAAGACTCATGAATGTAGTCAGCCTGACCACTAGAATGGCACCAACAACAACAACACACACACACACACACACACACACACACACACACACACACACACACACACACACACACACTTAGTTTTCATGTAAGTAAAATGACAAAAAATACACTGATCCCACAGACATTGCCAACATCCTAGCTGACAGGTTCAGCAAACCCCCACCCAAAGAGCAAATATCTATCCCAGCAGAGTGCTGCCCCGACATCTCAGATGCTCAGGTGGGAGCCGCCTCCAAAGCAAAAAACACAGCATCAATGGGACCAGACGGTGTCCCAGGCTGCGTCCTACATGAACTCCAAGAAGAGCTAAACCCAAACATTAAACTACTGTTCAATCTCAGCCTTACTACAGGATATGTACCCAAAGAGTGGCATACAGCAACAGTGGTCCCTCTCCACAAAGGTGGTGCCTCAACGGACCCTGGAAACTATCGCCCATAAGCCTGACTAGCTTGGTCTGCAAAGCTATGGAAAGGATCATCATGGACCTCATAAATAAAGATATTGGGGACCTACAGACACTGGATCCTACCCAGTTTGGCTTTGTTAAGGGCAGATCCTGCCTCTTAAACCTGGTTGACTTCTTTGAAACAGTCACCAAGGCCATTGACGAAGGGAAGGTGGTCCACACAGCCTATCTGGACCTCGCAAAAGCCTTCGATACAATACCCCACTCAGGCATTATAGATAAGCTCACCAGCTTAAATATAAACCCCTATGTCACTAGATGGGTTGCAAACTGGCTCAAGGACAGAACCCACATGGTTAGAACTCCAAAACTCCAAACCAGTTACAAGTGGCGTCCCACAAGGCTCAGTCCTGGGACCTCTCTTGTTTGGTATATATTTCTCGGAGGTACAGGCCAACATGGAAGGACTGTGGCTGACCAAGTTCGCAGATGACTGCAAACTGGGTGCCATAATCGACTCTCCAGCTGACACAAGCATCCTCCAAAAGGGCCTCATAGAAACAGACAACTGGTGCCAGAGCCATGGCCTCAAGCTAAACGCCAAAAAGTGTATAGTCATCCCCTTTAGCAAAAACAAAGTGCCCACAAATTACCACATAGGTGGTAATCCATTAAGTACAGAAGAAGTCATTAGGGACCTGGGGACCCAAGTTGATAGCAATCTCTCATTTGACAACCACGTGGCCAAAGTGGTTAGAAAAACATTTTTTATAGCCCACCTAATCATGAAGGGATTCACATCTAGATTAGGGGAGGTCATCGTGCCTCTTTACTCATCCCTCATCAGGCCCATAATCGAGTACAATGCCCCTTTTGGGATGTACCTTACCAAACACCTGCAGCAACTGGAAAGACCCCAAAAGTACCTCACCAAGAGGATCAAAGGGCTCAAACAGATGCCATATGCTGCCCGGTTAAAGAAATTCCAGCTCTACTCAGTGGCATACCGCCTGCTCAGAGGTGACCTGTGCCTGACGTATAAGGCCATGTCCAACCCGGAATTAAGGGACATGCTGCACTTCAAAAAATCCAAATCCCATCGAGCTACACGCTCGAGACTTGAACCTCAGCACTGAAATAAATAGGACATGCTGGAGGGACAGATTCATAACCCAGAGGCTCCCTTCACTATGGAATAAAATCCCAGTCCAGGTTAGGCAGAGTCCCTCATTGACTCTCTTCAAGAGGAATCTTGATGAGTGGATGGGAGATCATAGGTTTACCCCTCGTATCACCTGTGTCACTGTTAGACAGAGGCACAGTATACTAACCTCGAAAAAGGGCATAGCAAAATTAATTTAAAATGGGTGGCGAAAGCCAAACATACTCTGGCTAGGCTTATAAATGCCCTAGGGCAGATAGCCTAGTATGAACCTATGAACCTATGGATAACAACTCAGGATTGCAGTTCACATCAGGTATAGCACTGATTCAGATCAAGGTTATTAAGAGTTTGATCCTGCACCCATGATTCAAGCTCCCACCAATTATCTCACAGGAGTGTGGCAAAAAAGTACTGATGGGTTCAGAAGATAAATGTGCTTGTGTAGCTGATGAACACTGCCTTGGCATAAAGTGTCACCTGATACAATGCTGTCCCAGAGTGCGGGATCTACTAAAAATCCTTCTGAATTCTTACTGGTGGAAAGAATATAACTACCATGGGACTCTTGTTAGAGATGGTCCTCAATGCTGCAGTTCACTTTGCATGATACTTTTGGCAATAAGCAAACTCAAGCAGGTCACAAAGAAATTCACCTGCATGATTTTCTCATCAAAAGCACTCAACTCCAGATGAGAAGCAGAAGACTGCAAAGAAGCATCATCATGGTCTGTATATGGACTCAGGGGGATGCATTTGTTGTATGCAAAATTCCATATGCTTAGATGAGCAAGGGGGAGGCATTTTCCTTTTTATCTTTGCTTCCTTTACTAACAATGGTACGGTTCAAGGTGTCCCCTCTTCTGACTACAGACAACCTGTACAGGTTGCTATTTTGTTATCTCATATTCTACTCTAAAGTACTCCCTATCAAATACTCTATAATTAAATGGTTGGGATAACAAGTGTCAGTCGCTCAGTCGCATTTCGGAAATGTGCTTTTTGCTAAATGGAAATAAATCAGCCATCTGTTCCTGAAAACCATACAAGTGAAAACACCTGCCAGTTACACATACAGCTAGTACTCAACAGGCTGTTCCCTGGGACAGCAAATACTTCCATCATCCGCACACAAACACACGCTTTAACTGATTTATAGTCATACAAGACTACCAGACAATTTCTGTCACAGTAAACAGGAACAAGCTCAAAAAAAAAAAAAAACACCCCCCCCCCCACCCCTTGGAACGGCAGTGGCGGTGCCTTGCTGCCCAGGTCACCGGATCTAGCTACAAAGACACACACTCGGCAACATTTACCTCAGCAAATCAGGGCTTCAGTCGTGTGCCATCTTGCTAATAACTCTTACAGTTCATCCAGAATGGCCATGGAAAAATAATACAACAGGTTGGGAGGATTCACTCTTCTTCCGTCTCTGTGCAGCAAACATGTAGATGCAAAGGTTTACTGGGAAAGCTGCACTGTCACTAAGTCTAGCACCATTATTACAAAATTGTGAAGATCAAAATCATGAAGACGTACATATACATGGATTGAGGGAGTACACGATTCTGCAGAAATTATTAAAAATGTAGTCCGTTTGTCTGTTTTCTTCTTTCTTGCTTGCTCTTCCACTGAACACAAAATGCAGCTGCCAGGGACTGCTGTCATTCCTCACACTGGGTCTCTCACTGAAACACACACACACACACACACACACACACACACACACACACACACACACACACACACACACACACACACACACACACCTTTTCAGTTTCATTTATTTTATTTTACACTCGCTAAACATAGTCTCCTCTGCTTTCACACACCCACACATACAAATTCTACTTTCATTCACTCACACATGCAAACAGAAACATAACCACATACATACACATACATAAACACACAAATGAATGTCTGGAACTGCAGGCTACAAATAAATGTGCTTACCTGAAATTTCCCTTACCTTATGCTAAAAATGCACTGGTTTTCTGTGAAGAGGGATCCTGTAGCATGCTCTGTGTAATAGATGTCTTCTCTAAAGAAAAAGGGAGCAATGCTGCTACAGGAATCCCTTTTTATTACAACAACCAAAGAATTGTGAAGTGTGGAGGTGGAGATGTGATGCAGGTGGCTATCGGTCATGAATCTGATTGGCTGCGACCATGGGCTAAAGTCTTTTGTTATTTTCTGAAACAGTGAGAGATTACAGCCACAAAAAATTATTTTCTCTAAAAAAAACTCTATGTAAACAATGATCAACTGCATTTTAAAAATAAAGTTGAGAAAGTATTTAAAAAAGTTTAGGTACCTTTTCAACTTAGTTTTCGGCAGTGGAGTTAAGCTGTGCTTAGAAACATACTCTCGCTACCAGACTGCACTCAGGTGTAATGTACAAGAAAAGCTCTCGTCTCAGGGAGCACTCGGATGTAACCTTAGATGCGCCCTGTGATGGTACTCGGGGTTAATGAGTTAAGGAGCAATCTTTGCCAGATCATGTTAAAGCTAAATTGCTGGATGCTCCCTTAAACCAGGACCGCCTGTTTGGCAACAAAGTAGAAGAAGTACTTAAAAAGATGGAGGAAAAAGCTAAATCTATGCAAACTGTTAAAGATTTCTTGCAAGTACAGCCTCCAAGATTTAGTAGGCTTCATTCCCAAGGTACGCACAGGACTAACCAGTGGGGGGCTCCCACTTCCAAAGCAGGGAGTAATAAGACCCCCCCCCCACGGTACACTGTCTCAATGACTTAACTTTAAAACTTCCAAGCCCTTCTCAACTGACTGTTCCTTTAGGGGGAAAGATTGCTCTGCAGGTAAAAAACTGGGAACTAATTACCCAGGACAAATGGGTTTTAAATATAGTTTCCCAAGGATACAGATTCCACTTCCACACTTTACCAACCCCAAACGGTTGGCCAGATCTATCCCCAAATCAGTGGGCAGAGGCTCAAAAACAAGATGTTATGTGATCTATCTATCTCACATTCGTCTCTTATATCCCACTATCCCCCAATGCACCACCACACCACCCCCAGATCCGCTTGGCTTGCCGCCACATGTCGTGAGCCACTGGGCCAAGTAGTTTATTAAAGTTTAAAAACTAACTTTTCTGTCAGTTTTTGCCTTTTTTGCTCACAAAGCTGTTTTATATCGCTTAAAGCGCTGTAATTTTTTGGATTTTGGATTTGTTGATTGTTTGTGTGTTCAGGGTTCAGTTTGTTTTGGCCCCCTTCATCTTCCCGGACTGTTAACCTTTAACCTTTACAGGGTCTCTAGTAATTATACAAATTGGTTAGAGTTACCTGTTCTTTTTACAGGAAGTGTTGGCATTTATTATTACTATTGCTGTTAATTTATCAGCAGTAAAATTTAGTGTACTTTCCTGTCAAGTGAGTGACTAGATGTGTATCATCATGTCTCTCAAAACCCCCTAGGGCTTTAAAATTTTAAAAATGTAAATGTGGGTTGTAAAATGTCTATCACAGACAACATTCGCCCCAGGTATATTGTCGGGGGGCAAAGCTTGCAGTAATTTGCAGGAGCCATGCAGTGCTTTTCCCTGGCGTGGGTCCTCCAGGAGGAAAAATAAATTGATTTTTTAAAGGGGTTAGCAAACCTCCTTGAAAGAAGCTTGGCATCCCTCTCCTGCTCAACCAAAGAAAAGTTCACCAGGCTTCGAGCCCTCTGGTCTCGGAGCGAGCCGCTGGGGGCCTTCGGTCGGGTCACCTCACCCGGCTCGCTCCTCTGCTCCACGCCGCACTCGGCCCTCGCGGCGACCCTCGGCCCCGCACCCCTCGGCCCTGGTTTGGGGAGTATGCTAGAGGCGGGTCCCCTAGTCTCATCGAGCGATCGGAGCCGGGTCCCCTAGTCCTTTGGGAGAGGATGAGAGGCCTCTCTGTGCTGCCTCGGTCTCTGCTCGGTCGGATTCTGATCGGTTCAGGATAGACAGGGTGCTCCAAAGGCTGTTCCAGCCCCTGTGGTTTCGCTCCCACCTTCGCCCCACTCCAGCTGGTTTCGAGCCCAGGCCCCTTGGCTCCACTCTTGCTATCGGGCTCCTGCGATCTCTTTCAGTGCTCCGGAGAGGTGCTGTTGGAGCCTGGGAGCTCGGACGGTCTCAACCTCGCTACTTCCTTACTGCCGACCCGGGGTGATGAGTTACGGACTTCTTTTCGGTGATGTTGGGGTGATGTTTCCGGACGGGCTCCGCCCGAGGGTCGCCCTGGCTCTGGACTTCCGCCGGGCTATCACGGGGGAGTCCGGAGTCCCCAGGACTGGGGTCCGCTTGGCCGCCCCCTCCGAGTGCAGCACCAGCCAAGTCCTCTTCGCCATCTCATCTTTACGCACCTCTTTGGGCGTGAGATCGTCTCCTCCAGTTCCTGTCCTGTGCCAGCCCAGCCCCGAGCCCTGAGGCCGCCTGGACTTCCCCCCAGGGAGTGTCCCTTCGAGAGCCCCTTTCTGAGAGAGGAACCCCAAACCCCAAGTGAGATCCCCAAGAGCAAATATGGACAGAGCTCCATTTCCCCGAAGCTGACGGACGGATGATAGGATGGATGCGGAAGGGTCCCCGATCGCTCATCGATGATGTCTTTTGAGATCCTCATCTTAGAGATCCTCAAACATATCCGCTGGATATCCAAACTTTAATGATCGCCCTCAATCTCTCCTTTGGGGGCCTGCCAGCTCTGGTTCTCTTCCCGTGCTTCCTTCGAAGCTTCTGGATTTAGTTTGTGCTCATGGGACCTCATACCCCAAAACCAGTCCCTCCCCGCCCGCCTAAGTTTTTATCCCCTCCCCGAAGGAGTTCCTTTTACTTTAAAGGCGTGGCTGTAGATGCCATGGTGGTGGCATCTGCAGCAGGGCGCAGGCGGAGGCAGATCGGCTCAGTTATCCTCCATCAGGAGTCTAGATAGGTATGAGAGGCAATGGGATAGAAGCACCCCGCTTCTCACTTAAATTTTACCTTTTTCTCTCTTTGAATTATTTTTTTACATTTACCAGGCTTCAGAGGGTCAAGGAGTTGGATCAGATTCTCTTCGGTAACTAACCTGAGAGACTAGCCCAGTCCGCTAGCTCTCAGTTGGCTATCAAAGCCCCAGCCAGGGATGTCCTACAGGTTTTAGGCTCAATGTCTGCCACGGTTCTGTTCTCTCTCTCTCTTAAATATAAGGGCTATTCAAACTGTCCCTGAAGAGGAAAGGGGACAAGGTTTCTACTCAAGACTTTTCCTGGTGCCCAGAAAAGACAACTCCTGGCGTCCTATCCTGGATCTCTCTATCCTAAACACTTTTTTGGTGATCCCATAATTCAAGATGATAACTCTTAACCAGTTGCTTCCTATGCTAGGCAAGGATGCCTGGTTGGCAGTACTGGATCTAAAAGAAGCCTACCTGCACATCCCAATCAGGGAATCTTGCAGAAGATACCTAAGCTTCAAAGCAGGCTTCATGCACTATCCGTTCTCTGCACTGCCCTTTGGCTTATCTACTATGCCCAGGGTATTCACAAAGTGCCTAGCTCCAGTCATTGCATTTTGCAGGCAAAAAAATATTCAAATATAGCCATACCTGGACGATTGTCTAATTCAGGCAGAAAGCCAGGACATACTTTTGAATCATCTGGCATTTGTGCAAAAGGTTCTAACTTCTCTGGGGTATACCATAAATGAAAAGAAATCACATCCTGTACCCTGCCAACAAATTGTATTCCTGGGAACAAGCATGGACACAAATTCCCAGATGGCTTTCCTCATGCCAGAGAAGCAAGTTCATTTGACAGCTTACTTCAAACTAATGGCCACAAAGACCCTGCTATCTGCAAGACAAATACTGCAAGCTTTGGGGTTCATGGCCTCCTGCATTCTCCTAATTCCATATGCAAGACTGCATATGAGGAAACTACAATGGTATGTAAAAAGCCTATGGTGTCAACATTCTCAGGATCTAGAAGCAATGATTCCTATCATACCTTGCCTGCAGTTAGAGTTCCTTTGGTGGGCAGAGGCCTGCCACCAAAACAAGGGACTGCCATTCACTCTACCCATTGCTGCCCAAACCCTAACAACAGACGCATCAGACTATGCATGGGGGGCTTACTTGGCAGGGAGGGGCATTCCGGGCAAATGGAACCCAAGTCAAATGCACCTGCATATCAATCAAAAAGAAATTTTAGCTGTACAGAATGCTCTGACAGTCTTCAAGGACCACATTCTTCCAGGACAGTTAATGGTAAAGATGGACAACACCACAGTTATGTGTTACATAAACAAGCAGGGGGGAACCCACTCATATACCCTCTCTGCAGACTAGCCATGGCTCTGTGGAACACAGCCTTGAGCTACCAAGTGCACCTACAGGCTCAATTCCTGCCAGGAAAGCTAAATACACTGGCAGACAACCTAAGCAGAAATCTCCTGGACCCACACGAGTGGAAACTGGAACCAAAGATATTCAACATGTTGGGAAACATATGGGGGAGCCCAGAGATAGACCTGTTTGCCTCACCCCAGAACTACCAATTGGACAAATTCTGCACAAGGACTCCCCACAAACAAACTTGGAAAGTGGATGCCCTGTCCTTCACCTGGAAAAATGTATCAGTTTATGCCTTTCCTCCTCTGCCTGTCCTCTCCAAGGTACTACTAAAGATCAAACAGGACAAACCAAGGACGATACTGATTGCACCAGACTGGCCATGCCAACACTGGTACCCCCTCTTGCACAGTGTGTCACCGTTGGCACCATGGCACCAGCCTCAGACCCCTACCCTGCTGTCCCAGCAGAAGGGCCTGATTCTGCACCGTCAGCTTCAAACCCTGAACCTGGCAGCCTGGCTAATTACCTAACCTCTCCATTACCATCCCTCAGTAAATTAGTGTTGGATGTTATTTTGGAGGCAAGGAGGCCTAGTACTAGAAAATCTTATGCTGAAAAATGGAAAAGATTCTGTTCCTGGAAACAAGCTCAGGAGATGAGTACAGCAGCGCCCAATTTACCACAGATTCTTCAATACCTAACTGAGATGCTTCACAAGGGCCTTTTCTCCATCAAAATTCATGCCTCAGCCATTTCAGCTCATTACAACACATAACTCCTCTCTTCTCTCATCCACTGCTCAAGCAGTTCCTCAGAGGGGCCAAAAACTTAAGACCACCCAAGAGAGCACTTACTTCTGCCTGGGACCTTAACTTTGTATTGGAAAAACTTACTCTACCTCCTTTTGAGCCAGCTGCAAATGCAGAGTTGAAATTCCTTTCTTGGAAGACAGCCTTCTTTTTAGCCATCACTTCAGCAAGAAGGGTGTCTGAATTACAGGCCCTTATGGCAGTGGAGCCTTTCATCATCTTTCACGTGGACAGGGTGTCCCTCAGGACCAATCCCTCCTTCATGCCCAAGGTGGTATCCAGTGTGGCTCTTAATCAGTCCATTCATTTGCCAACCTTCTTTTCTAATCCACAGAACAAAGGGGAACGGATAAAGCACTCCTTAGATGTGCACAGACAACTTAGATTTTACTTGGACAGGACTAAACCTCTTAGGAAATTTGAACAGCTGCTGCTGGCATTTGCTGCAGGGGCAGAGGGGAAGGCCATTTCAAAGCAAAGCATTTCTAAATGGGTAGGCCATTGCATTCATTTCTGCTATAAGCACCATGGAAAACCTATCCCACAGGGGATAAGACCACATTCAAACAGGGCTGCATGTACCTCTACAGCCTTTCTCAGAGGTGTCCCTACCTGGGACATCCTAGAAGCTGCTACCTGGAGTTCTGTACATACGTTCACCAAGCATTACCATTTACCAATTTTCTCTAAATCCAGAGCTGGTTTTGCCACTGCAGTCTTGCAGGGCCTTATAGCGGGTCCAAATTCTATCTAAATTCCTCCTTCCATCCTTAGCTTTAGGAATCTGCCCAAATGTGATGACTTCAACAGTGAAACACGAAGAACATAGTACAGTTGTGTACACTTACCATAAATGTAGATGTTCGAGTGTATTCACTGTTGCAGTCCTGGTTACCCTCCCTCCCTCCAGCCCCCTGACTTCTTTTGGCTATACCTCTATTCCATTTTTACTATGCTTAAAAGCTTTTTGGTGTATTTGCTTTTGTGTTGGAGGTATAACCTTGTGTATATATATATATATATATATATATATATATATAAATTGCTTCCCATTAGGAGGGCACCTGACATCGGGGGCAAGAAAAACTGATGTAATGGTATCAGCTGCATGCTTTATACCCCTGACTACCTGACGTCATGGAAGATGAGACAGCAACCGACGCAGGACCCAAGACTTTGATAATCAGGCCGACTGAGGGCTACTGCAAGCAGATGACCCAAATGTGATGACTGCAACAGTGAATACACTCTAACATCTACATTTATGGTAAGTGTACACAACTGTACTTTTTCCCTACATGCTCTGACCTGTTAATTCTAACATCTCTTCGTCTCTTCTTGAGCATTTTCATTCTCAGCCAGACTTTTCTTCATTCCAACCTCTGATTATTGCAGTTTTATCAGCTCTTCTGAATATCTGTTTACAGCTTCTTCCATTTTTCCAACCTTTTTTAATTTAAGTTGATAATACTCCTTCAGTGTTTTTTTTTAATCAGCTCTGAGCACGTTTGACTTATTGTTTTCCTCTAGATTACTGGAAGTCATGTCTTGCACCAGAACTGGAGCTTCAACTGTTTTTTTGCTGAACAGTTACAGGATTCTTCATAGCCAGTGTTTCCTCCTCACCTTTTGTGATTGTTTTTCTTTCATGTTTTCTGAATTTCATTTTTTGCTGGCATTTAGGCACTGTACTATCTAGCCAGTAACTGAAATTTACTCAAAAAGACAGATTCCGTGGCTCTCTTGTGTTCCCGTTTTCACACTGGGAGTGCTGAAACTAAGCTGTTAACTCAGTGTGCAGCCATCTTGGAAGTTGGGGTCATTCTATCTTTAGTGGTAGGTAAGAATTTTTTTATGCTTTCTCAACTTTCCATATAATTCCATACTTGGCAGGAAAATTTTGAAAATGGCCAAAAACTCATTCTTATCACTGACTTGGTGGCAGCAAAGGATATGGTTGTATTTTCACAGGACCCAGACAGTAACATAGTATATTCCTTTGCATGCTAGTAAAGTTTCCTTCTGCTGAGGTGATATCTGTGCCATGGCTGCTTTTTTTAGGTATTGTTTTTCCTTTGGTTGATGTAGTGGATGACTCAGCAGGGATTGAATCTGCCACAAGTTCTTCAGCTCTTCACACATATTCTCCTAAGTGGAAGGGGTGCTCTGTTTAGGTAGAGGAGTATCCCCACCTCCCTAGTCTATGAATTTGCAAGAGGTTTCTCACCTCAAACAATTGCTTGACTTGGGTCTTAATTACTTAAATGTTGTAGTGCATTTGTCATGTGTAGTGATGTTGTTAGTGACAGAGCCATGGACCACAGAGATTGTGTGCACTTCGGATAATTTCACTTTTCCTTTCAGAGTAGTCTCAAAACGGTCTTTAAATCATTCTCTTTCTGTCCTCACTTTTCTTGGGGCAGAATCCAAGAAAGAGAGCTAGATGCTCTCCAAATCATTAACATATACCATCAGTTCATTCACCTTTAACCCGAAGAAGGTACATGAGTACTGGAAGATGGACCTGTTAATTTGTCTCTTTTATTGTGTATAGGACCTGTTATTTGTCTCCTTTATTGTGTATAAGAAGAGCCTTCCTGTGGGTAAGCAAACCCTATTCAGAAGGATTTTTAACTGCATAGTTTTCTGTAATTAAATGGTTACTTGTGTTGTGGCTTATTCATAGAATCATAGATACTCCAAGACCACTGAATTTTCTGACCCTTCACACCTTGATAGTATCCTCCCTCAGACCCCACCTCCTTTCTGCAGGAGGGCCATAACTTTTAATCCTTGTGTAAATTTGTAGATAACCATCCAGTTGTCTAGTTTGATTAAAGGAAGATAGTGAGTTGCATTGCTGAACATGCAGGAGAAGTTTATTTCAGAGGTTTTGGGATGCGCTGTTCCTCTGTTGTTTTTTATTTTTTATTTGTCTGTTGGTGAATGTTTAGGTCCCTTGTTCTCGTATTGGAAGAGATACTGGACTTGCAGAGAAATAGGTGGCCCAAAAAAATCTTGTCTGCAATGATATGGTAAGCAAGACAAAGATCTCCTTTCAGAAGTCTGTAAGATACTAAATAAGGGGGAATAGCCTTTATTGGAAGCTCAGAGACTTCAAACCTGTCATATTTTTGGTTAGGAACTTTTAGGATCTTTCTAATTATTTATGTTTAGTGAGATACAGCCCTAAGGGGATATTGTATTTGGTAACTGGCCTGATCAAGAGTGTAAGGGAGTGAGTACCTCTTTAGACCTTGATGATATTCCTTTGACAATTAGCTGGGCTAAATAAAAAGATTTCCTGACAATTTTTGTCACATGATGGTCAAAAGAGAGGGAACTATTAACCAAACTACCTAGGTCTGTGACTGCTTTTTCATTTTGTAGTGGTGTGTTGTCTGTATAGCATGATAAAGAGAGGGTTTGTCTACCAAAAGTGATGACACTGCATTTTTTATCATTTAAATTTTAACCCGTTTTTTTTTTTTAGAAAACCAGTAGTTTACCAGGGAGAGTTCGTTCTGGAAGGTGTGAGATCGAGAGTAGGGTGTGTCATAGGGTGACTTATCAACAACCTTAATTTGCAGTTATCTGAAAACATTGTTAGCCAGAGGACATAGCTGTCTACGTGGAGAATTATTAAGTACCGAAAAGGAGAGGTCCCAGTGCCAAGAGTCTGAGGGACACCACTGTTCACTTTCATACTTTTTGATGAGGGACTTGCAACTTGCACTGTGCGAGTTCTGTCATTCAGGCAGTTTGCCAGTCATCTTATCACGCATGGGTAGATTTTTAAAGTATTTATCTTTTGTATGATGTCATCATGGGGAATGGTATTGAAGGCCTTGGTTAGGTCAAGATGCACTGCGTGCACTGCATGGCCACCATTTACAACCTTTGTAACCCTTCCAAAGAAGTTTACCAGATTAGATATGTTCTACCTTTCCCAAAGGCAGACTTTTGGGGTCAAGTCTAATAATTTTTTGATAGAAAGAATCTTTCCTTTATGGAGCTGTTCTGAGAATGCATAAGCACAGAGTTCCTTGAGTATAGTATGTTAAATACTGTAATTTAGAAGTGCCTAACTGTTGGAAACTGTAGCTAAGAAGGGGAAAAACAAAGGAACTGAACGTTAACTAAAAATAAAAAACAGATTTTTTCAATAGAAAAAGGAGAAGGAGTTTAAACAAACAATGATAGAAAAGTTCAGTGATCCTGAAGACGGGTTTGGAAACCATATGTCAGGAAATCAAAAAATGAAAGTCTTTATAAGAGAACCTAATCACACAGGACAAAAAAAAATGGAAGAAATAATGGGCACTTTAAATGAAAATATAGTAGTAGTACATGAGATAATGTCTGAAAATAAAGAATTGAAGGCATGGGTAGAAGAGCAGAAGCATGACTGGAATGTTTGGAACACAGAACTACAGATGCAGAAGACAGAGCCCGTAGGAAAATTTTTAAATTTCTTGGAATACCAGAACAAATTATGGGAGCTGACATTATGGCTGTTAGAGACTTAGGGACTTGATTGCAAAATGGACATAAATACCTGTAGATTAGGTACTAATAGAAAGGGCTCACAGAATTTCATGGAGGCCAAGATAAGTGGAAAGAAGGAAGACTAGACTGATAATAGCTTGATTTCAAATTTTGATATGAGCTAGAAGATTCTTTTGACTCCTGTAACAACCAGGCAAGAAGCTGCAAATAGTGACTGAAAGGGTCTTTGTGGTTTAAGATTTTTCATATGAGACAAGGAGAAAGAGGAGTGAATTCAGTCCAGTAATGTAAGCTTGACACAGGAAGGGAGTAAGATATGTTTTATACCCAGCCTATGTCAGCGTGTTTATACAGTGTGCCGCTAAGACCTTCACTGAGCCAAAAAAAGTGCTAGAGTGTATCAAAAAAGACTAGTTAATCTTAGGAGACCAACCAAACCACAGGTAATAAGGAGCAAACAGGGCATATGGAAAAAGAAGCAGAGAGAGTGATCACAGATGGAAAAGGGCATTGGATATTTCCCATTATTAAAAACAAGAACGACTAAAAGAAAAAGTGGAATTGATGAAACAGCAAGACAGAAAAAAAACTACTGTGAAGATGAGAAGGGGCAGAACAGTGCAAAACAGAGAGAGGTCAGGTGGGGAAAAGATAGGAAATGGTCTGAAAAGAGAAATCTAAACTTTGGGCTGGGGGAAAGGAATAACTGACTGACTGACTGACTGACTGGACTCAATCCGATAACCTAAGTAAGTGTTGACGTAATATAAAGAGACTTTTATAATTTAATTGTCAATTTTTTCACTACAAATGTACAGTTGAGTCTGTGTAACACATCGGAAGACCAGCAAGACTGGAAAAGAAGAAGGGTATAAATGTTAACGATCTCTGTACAAACTGTATGTACTGTGTCATGAATGGAGGGATGTTTTTAATTATATGTGTTTAAAATGTATGCCAACTACTAATTGCTAGGTAACATGAATAATATGCAATTTACTTTCTTTTTTTGTCTTTTCAACAAAGCAAGAAATGTACTTTGTTGGTTTGCTGTATCCACTGTCTAAAATAAATTGAGAGTGGCTTCCATTTAAAGTATAAGGAAGGAAGGGGTATGCATGTAGATCAACTAGAAGGCTTGGTTCTGTGCATTAGGTACCAGGAGGGAAGGACTGTTGCATATGACATAAATTATGTCTAATACAGAAGGTGGCTTCCAGGAGGAGTATTGATTAAAGTAGAAGGGCCATGTAATAAGGAAATAAGAAAAGGGTTTAAACTGGAAAATAGGGCAGATAAAAGAAGTGACATCTCATGTGATATGGTCCCTCCCCAAAAAGTTAAGGAACCAACCTTATATAAAAAAAATGGGGAAGGACAAGAAACAAATGAAGACAGGAAAAGGAAGACTCAAGGGTATGGTCAGCATCAAAAAGAGAGAGTGCAGTGCTGGAGTAGGTAGGAAATGGTGAAGTACATCAGCAAATCAGTGCATAAAACAGCAAGACGGGGATAACTTCAGAATGCAAGATGCAGGCAAGGCGAGCATACAGCTGAGAGGAGAAAAAGAGGAAAAACAAAGGGAAAGAGAGAATAAGTACCCATAGACTGCAGATAGCAGAGTATGCGAACACATATTGCACACTATTAGCACTGTCATAATGATGACGGAGGATGGGCACTAAGGGCAACACATACCGATAAGAGAGTGGATATCTCTAAAGGAGCAAAGTATCTTTGTAAATAGTTGGACATTGTATATAGTTAGGAAAGGTTTCAATAAGAAGTTTGGGGGGGGGGGTAACAAAAGCGATAGTAGTGAGAAATAGATTCCAAGAGCAATGCCAAAGAAGAGAAGGAGACAGGATTTCAGGATTCAAAAGGAAAGTAGAAGAAAAAAAGAAGAGGAAGAGGGAAGTGAAAAAGGATTGCAGATAAAATGTGGGATTTTGAAATAAGAATATGTTCATGGAATGTTAATGGCTGGGGGTGAGAACAAAGAAAGGGAGAGTACTAAGTAATGAGACATACAAAATAATAAGTGTTAATGATTCAAGAAATGCATCTACCAGAAGTGCAATTCAATAATCTGAAAAAAGTGGGGAATACAGGGTTGTGGTGAATTCATCATGACGAAATGAGAAACAAAGTGGTGTGAGTATTTTGGTAAGACTTGTATGGCCACTAGAAGTTGAAGACAAGGTAAATAATAGGAAAGAGAGATTTGTAGGGATTAAAGGATTATTAAATGGAAGGACGTGCACTTTTCTGTCAGTATATAGCCCTCCAACACAGAAGTAAGGATACTAAGGGGTATTCAGATGGAGATAAGATTTCAGTAAGGAATAAGCCTGATGATGACAGACTGAACCATAATGACAAGAAGATACCATATTGATAAAGGCCCAAGAAGTAGGAAAGTCACTAAACAAGGTAGATTTTTAGGAAGTTGTATGAGAATGATGAGATGAGTTGATGCCTGGGATATGAAGCATGGGACAGGGGAAGAAGAAGGCTGTTCCTTTTTCACACAGGTTTAATACTCAGGAAGATTGGACAATATTATATTAAGACAAAATGCACACACACAGTAAGAGAAATAGCGAGAGCCAGTAACGTTGTTAAATCATGCCGTGGTGGGGATGACTGAAAGAGAGGGATAGGGAAAAACTAAAGCCTCTCTGAAGATTCCCAACTCATTTAGTAGAAAGAAAGGAAGCCAAAGAAAGGGAAAAAAGATATAATAGGGCTAGCATTCAAGATAACGGAACACAGGGATAAAACAATGGGATTCAACAAAAGGAGAGGTAAAAAACGGGGTGCAGAAATGGCAGAGAGAGAGAATGAAAATCAAAGGAGGGCCACAGGGTCATGGATGCTACAGGAAGTGATAGCAATATGAAACCAGAGAAGGGAAGGGGGAAAAAAAGAAAGAGGACAGAGAAGAGTTTTTTTTGAAAGAGTGTATTCAAAAGTAGGAATATGAAAGAATCTGGAATAAGCAAATATCAGTAGAAAGATTATACTTTAGTGATAATTCAGGAGCGACCAAGCTGTTGGCAGCCAGACTTTAGGCAGCTGGAAGTGGAGAGGGGATTGTACAAAAATTAGGAGTGAAGAGTCTGGGGAAATTGAAAGTAGTATGGAAGGGATCTTATAAGGCTTCAAAGAGTGTTATCAGAACTTATACAGTAGAGAACATCAGGGTAACAAGCCTAGTCAGGAAGAGGACTGGGAGTGGCCAATATCAGAGAAAGTAATGGAAGTAAAAGGAAGTAAACTGATTACCTCCATAGAAAGGAATTAAACATAGGGAAATCACCTGGTTTGGAGGGCATACTGATTGAGGTGTGGGAGATTAAGAAGACAGGGGTTTTAGGGAGATGGGTAACCCAATTTAATTAAGTCCTGGAGGCATGTCCCCATTTGGATTCAAGGAGACAGGCAATAATAGCAGTGATTTGCAAAAGTGGTAAAGACCTGTGTCTCTGGCATCATAATATCCTATATAGATATTAAATCACAATTGTTAAGTGCTTCATGTTAAAACTAGCAGGGAGATTGTGTGGATACTCCCAAAGTCGATCTATAAGAATCAGACAGGGTTTGTAGGGGGAAGAAGGATGACAGATAATATGGTTAAAGTATTGCTGATATTAAAGGAAGCACAACAAAAAAATGGCAGTGGTGTCCTTAGTTGCTGAAAAATCCTTTGACAGGGTTGCTTGGGAGTATATATATATATATATATATATATATATATATATATATATATATATATATATAGTTACACTTCAGAATCTCGAATTACTGAAGTCTCGAATTTCAGTAACCCGAGACCATGAAGCCGAAAACCAGAATGCTGAAAGTGCATAAGAGCGAATCTGAATATCTCAAATCCGCACTTATGCATTTCCCGTGTAGTGTTATGATGCCTGAAATTGCAGGTGAGTGAGTGTTTGTGTGGGTTTTTGTATGTTGTATGTGTGGGTAAGGGTAGGGAGGTGAACGTGTGAGTGTGAGTGTTGGATTTATTGGTGTTTGTGTATGTGTGATGTGTATTTGTGTGCGAGTGAGTGGAGGATAGCGTGGTGTGAGGTTTTTTTTTTTTTTTATGTTACGTGCAACCTTGGAGTTTGTATATAAAATTAGGGGGGCTTGCCCCCCCTGCTTATATGTAGTGTAGGGTTGTGTGGTTTGTGTGCTGTGGGTGGAATGGTGTGTGTGTTATGTGGTGTATGGTGTATGTATGTTCGTGACTGTGTGGTTCAGGATTATGGGTTTCGGTATTGTGAATGGTTCAACTTTATAGTCTCGGGTTACTGAAATTCGGGATTTCAGTAATTCGAGATTATGAAGTGAAACTATATATATATATATATATATATATATATATATATATATATATGGGTACAATTCACATGATTGAATCTCAAAATACTGAATTTCATTTGACTGAGACCACAATACCTAATTTTCAAAATACTGAATCTCATTATACTGAAAGCTTACAATCCATATATGTGATGTGTGTTCCCCTTCACCTGTGACATGCCTGTGATAAAAAACATTACTGTAATGGAACAGGAGCATTACCGTTCTCTTCACTGTAGCGCAATCTCAGAGATGGTATATTTAAGTTGCAGGGGGTGTGGGGGGTGCAGGGGGGCTTGCACCCTGCAAAAGCATTCTTTTAGTTGTTTTATTGTTTTTTTTTCTTACTTTTAAATTTTGAGATTCTAAACTCTCGAACACTCTACCTTCTGGGATCGGTATTTTGAAAGTCGAGATTTTGGGCTTTCGAAATTAAAAAGTAGATCTATATATATATATATATATATATATATATATATATATATATATATATATATATATATATTTATATATATATCTATATATGTATATACATATATATATATATATATATATATATATATATATATATATATATATATATATATACACACACACACACACATACTATATATATATATATATATATATATATGTATATATACACATACACATATGTATGGGGATTGTTTAAAAATGGATTGATTTGATCAGGAGACTAGATCAGGGGCACTAGTCAAAGTGAAAATTAGAGCAAGACTGTTATGAGAAATACAAATACGTAAGAGCATGAGGCAATGTTGCCTGTTGTTTCCACTCGTATTTGTAATGTACCTGGAACCCTTGGCTGTAAAATAACACAGTCATTTGGGGTATCTATGGGAAGGGACAGAAAAGAACATTACCATGTATGCATAATATTTTATTGATGTTACCAAAATACGAAGATGACTGCTTGAAAATATGGGAGATGATAAGTAAGTTTGGGGAAGTATTAGGATATAAAAGAAACAGAAATGAACTAAAGCAATTTTAGCCAGATAGGCAGAAATACAACATAGAAGGGATGTGGGACACACAAGTGAAATACTTGGGGATATAGCTAAGAGCAACTGTAGAACAATCGGGGAAAAAAATAATATGCCAGAAAACACTAGACACGATAAGAAAGTTACAAGAGTGGTCAGCAGTAAAGTTTGAAATTAATCAGTGAGTTCATGTACTGAGAATGTGTATCATGCTCTACTTTTTATATGTGGGCATTCTTTTTAATGTACTAGAAACCACGTTTTATATGTGGGGCATTCTTCTTAATGCACTAGAAACCACGTTCCTGAAGATGGTGAAGTAGTTAAATGAGGGACTTATTTGGGATGGGGAGTGGCCAGGGTTGGTGTGGGAAAAACTGACACAACCAACAGAAATAGGGGGGTTGATTCTGTTTATTGTTCACTGAAATTCTGTTATTTTGTGGTGTTATTAAGTGTACAGCGTTGACATAAAAGTGCGATAAGAAAACAAAAATGCAATGGAGTGAAATATGTTAATTGCTAAAAATACATGCAATACTGCAGAAGAAAAATGTAAAGACCTCCAAGATGTCTGCACACTGTTCAACACCTTAACTTCAGCTCTCCCAGTGTGAAAACAAAAACTGAGAAACAACAGCCAGTGATATTGTCAGTTTAAGTAAAATTCTATTACTGGCTAGTAAGTACACTGCCTGGATGCCAACAAAGAAAAAAACTAAGACAGCTTGAAAGAAAATTGGTTAGAAAAGGTGAAGAGAAAACAATGACTGGGGAAGGAACCTGCAGCTGTTCAGCAAAAACAGTTCAAGCCCCAGCTATGGTATAGGACATGTCTTCAGTAGTCTAGAGTAAAAAAATAAGTCATGTGTGCTCAGGGCTGATTAAAATAAACAAAACACTGAAGGAGCTTATCAATTCAAATAACAAAAGACTGTGAAAATGGAAGAAGTTTTAAACAGATATTCTGATGAGCTGATGAAACTGCAAAAATCAGTAGTAGAAATGAAGAAAAGTCTGGCTGAGTATGAGACTTTTCAAGAAGAGATGTTTCAAAAATTAGTAGAATTAGAGAGAAGAGAGCACATAGGGAAAATCTGCAATCTTCTGCTGTACCAGATAAACTAGAAGAAACAAGCTATTAATTATATGAAGGCACAAATCAGTAACTGGACTGGAATTCTACAGCAAGAACTGATGTTAAGTTGTCTATCTCGCCTTAATTCTTGCTGGATGGGTTCGGAGCCGAACCTCGGCTCCGACTCGGCCACTACTAAAGCTCGAGAGCTAGTTCCACCGGCTCGAGGCTCCCCTATATCCCACAATGCTAGGTGGTAACTACTCAGATTTCGTTTGCCGCTTAGCTGACGAGGTGCTTTGTTCCAACCGGCTCTTCAGGTTAGTGTATTTTCTTAGACTTTTAGTCAACTTAGACCCCTTTAATTTTATATTCTTGTATCCCTTACTTAGATAGTTCGATTCCAGTCCCTGTCTTTCTCGAATTTTCCCTTTAATCCTTGATTTTTCCTCAAAATCCACCTTAGGCCTTAGGCCCCTTTCCCACCCCCTCCTCCTAATATGAGGAGGAGAGTTGTGTGGAACTTTTCCATTTTATTTGTGTGCTTGTGTGAGTGATTCCTATCTTTAGAATCATGTCTAAAGAATCTAAGGTCTCAGGTTTTAAGAAGTGCAACTTCGCTGTCAGAAAATGTCTCTGACAGACGGTCACACTTCTTGTGTCTACTGCCTGGGGATCTCCTTGCACCTGCAGGACTTCGTGCTGTTTGCCATGGTTTCAGCAACCGTGCAGGAGCGAAAAATAAGCTCATTTTAAGGGGCGAAGCCTGAGGGTCCCCAACTCAATCTCGGGAAACTCCCGCCTTCCAGACCGCCGGCTCCAGTATCTGAGTCGCCGGCTGGAGCTCGGTTGACATCGGTTCGCTGGAGCCGATGATTCTCGAACACATGTTCCTACTGCCTCGAGCTAAGGTACTGTTGAATCGGCTCGACCATCAGGTTATCGGAACCGACTTCAAAAGAGGTCTAGATCACCATCTATCGGCTCCATCCATTCGCTCCAGCATCGCCATTGTTGTCTGAACGAGCCATAGATCTCATTCCTCTAGTTGTGCCGACTTTCAGACCATGACCTACAGAGGGTGGTGAGTCGACTTCAAGTCCGGTGGCACTGGCCCAAATGCTTCATAGCCCGACTCAACAGTCGATGGCTATTCCCATCACCCAGAATGTTCCTCCTCTGACTCTTTGAGTTCGAGCCGGGCTGGTCTCACCCAGACTCCAGCCTCCAGAAAAGAGACCTAGAGCAGAGCCCCGAGCCAGTGTCCTCTGATGATTCTTCGGATGACTCAGACATTACAGATCAGCCAGAGGCTCCTTTTTCTACTTATGAAGATTCCGATGCTGAAGAATCCATTCCATCTGCCTCTCCACCAGAGGAATTTTCCTTTGGGGAAACCTTACATGCCATGAGAGAACAATTCCAATGGCAGGGACAAGATTTCTCAGATTCAAGAAAAAGGCTTAGGACCTTTCTGCACTTACCACAACATAGGCCCTTAGCTATACCTCCAGTTCTGCCTGTTGTGGATGATGCATTTAATGATGTTTGCACTGCTCCTGATACTTTACCTCCAGCCCCTGCCAAACCAGATAGATTTTACAGGGTGCCAGACACTCATCACCACCTATACAAGGCCCCACTTGCAGATCCTGAGACTATATCCCAGGGGCCTAAGGCAGTAGCCTCGACCTCAGCAAAAACCCTCTCCCTTCTGAAAGGGAATCCAGGTCCTTAGAGAGATGGGGAAAAAGTTTACACCTCTGCTACTCTCTCAGCTAGAGCTTTAAACTGTCAGTTTCATATGATCCAATACCAAGAGTTTATGCTTGATCAGTTAACTAAGAAGCTGTCCTCTGATGACTCCTTAGATAAGAAATATGTTTTAGAAATGGTGAATAACATTCAGCAGGTTAGTAACCATTCCTTAAAATGTGGCTATGATGCACTGGAGGCTTCATTTAGATCAGCCATGACTGGCACAGTGATAAGAAGGCATGCATGGTTGAAAGAACAGGTCTTGCCGGATCATGTTAAAGCAAAGCTGTTAGATGCTCCTATGGATAAGGCCAGTCTATTTGGTACCCTGCTCAGCAAGTAATGAAGAAAATGGAAGAGAAGGCAAAATCTGTACAAACAGTTAAGGATTTCTTACAGGTTCAGCCCCAAGGTTTAGCAGGAACTGGCCTGCCAAAAATTGGTCCTTTCCAGACTCCTCAAAATCTCAAAGAGGCAGGACTAGACGCTCTAGAGGCAGAAATCAATCCAGAGGAGGTGCCTACAGAGGACGCCAGTGGCAAGGCAATAACCAGCGAGGCACAGACACAACCACTGCCACTGCAACAGGACAATCACAGTGACTTGGCTCTGACACCACCTACCAGGGAGCAAATAGCAGCACCTTTAGGCGGAAAGTTAGCCTTATTTTCAAAAAATTGGCACTATATCACAAAAGACAAGTGGATTTTGCAAACCATAGACCAAGGCTACAGGTTCCACTTCCACACCTTACCAGTAAAAAGAGGAATGCCAAACCTACCTCCAAATCAAAAAACAGAAGCTCTAAAGCAGATAGCTCAATTAACAAAGATGAGAGCTGTGGAAAGAGTACCAATAACAGAACAGGACAAAGGATTCTACTCCAGACTCTTCCTAGTACCAAGAAAAGAGAAAAGTTGGAGACCTATTCTCGACCTGTCCGTCTTAAACACATTCATCATTGTCCCAAAATTCAAAATGCTGACCCTACAGCAACTTCTTCCCATGCTGGGCAAGGAGTGTTGGCTGGTAACTCTAGATCTCAAGGAGGCATACCTGCACGTCCCCATACGACCAAATTGCAGAAGATACCTCAGATTTCTTGCAGGATCAGAGCATTATCAATTCTCAGCATTGCCCTTTGGCTTATCTACTGCGCCCAGAGTATTCACAAAATGCCTGGCATCAGTAATCGCTCATTGCAGGCTACAGGGAATCCAAATTTATCCATACCTGGACGACTGCCTGTTACAAGCGGACAACAAAAGCAAGCTGACAACAGATTTACAAAGAGTCATTTGCTTACTACAGGCCCTGGGATACACAGTCAATTTAAAAAAGTCAAGACTGATACCATCCCAGACAAGAACATTCTTGGGTGCGGAATTGGACACAGTAAAACAAATGGCATTCCTAACTGCAGAAAAACAAGAACAACTCCTCTTTACTTCTTGGCATTAACAAAGCAGAACAAACTAACAGCAAGAAAAGTACTGCAGGCCTTGGGCTTCATGGCATCATGCATAATCCTGGTACCCCATGCCAGACTGCATATGAGAAAGCTACAGTGGTACCTAAAGAATTTATGGTCTCAACACAGGCACAGCTTAGAAACCGAAATTCCAATAATCCCATGCCTGAAACAAGAGTTCCTATGGTGGGCTCAAGCATGCCAGTCAAACCCAGGCTTGCCATTCCACAACTTTCAAGCAAGCCAAACCATCACAACGGACGCCTCAGACCTAGGCTGGGGGGCGCACATGTTGGACAAATGCATACAAGGATTGTGGACTCCAGACCAGCTGCACCTGCACATAAACCAAAAAGAAATGCTGGCAGTAAAACTAGCAATCCAGAAATTCAGGCTCCGACTAGGCCACTACTAAAGCTCGAGAGCTAGTTCCACCGGCTCGAGGCTCCCCTATATCCCACAATGCTAGGTGGTAACTACTCAGATCTCGTTTGCCGCTTAGCTGACGAGGTGCTTTGTTCCAACCGGCTCTTCAGGTTAGTGTATTTTCTTAGACTTTTAGTCAACTTAGACCCCTTTAATTTTATATTCTAGTATCCCTTACTTAGATAGTTCAATTGCAGTCCCTGTCTTTCGAATCCTTCCCTTTAATCCTTGATTTTTTCCTCAAAATCCACCTTAGGCCCCTTTCCCACCCCTCCTAATATTTGGAGTGAGTGTTTGTGTGGAAACTTTTCCATTTTATTTGGTGTGCTTGTGTGAGTGATTCCTATCTTTAGAATCATGTCTAAAGAATCTAAGGTCTCAGGCTTTAAGAAGTGTGACTCGTGCTGTCAGAAAATGTCTCTGACAGACGGTCACACTTCTTGTGTCTACTGCCTGGGACCTTTGCACCTGCAGGACTCGTGTGCTGTTTGCCATGGTTTCAGCCCTCGAGTCCTGCAGGAGCAGAAAAATAAGCTCATTTTAAGGGGCTTATTGAAGCCTGAGGGTCCCCCAACTCAATCTTCGGGGAAACCCTCCAAGCCTTCCAGACCGTCGGCTCCAGTATCTGAGTCGTCGGCTGGAGCTTCGAAGCCTGTTCGGACATCGGCTCCGGCTGGAGCCGATGATTCTCGAACACATGTTCCTACTGTTTCCTCGGCTCCGGCCGGAGCTAAGGTAGACACTGTTGAATCGGCTCCTATCAGGTTATCAGAACCGACTTCCAGAAAGAGGTCTAGATCACCATCTATCGGCTCCGTCCATTCGGTTCCAGCATCACCATTGTTGTCTGAACGGAGCCATAGATCTCATTCCTCTAGGTCATCGAGACTTTCAGACCATGACCTACAGAGGGTGGTGAGTCGACTTCTCAAGTCCGAGGCACTGGCCCAAATGCTTCATAGCCCGGCTCAACAGTCGATGGCTATTCCCATCACCCAGAATGTTCCTCCTCTGACTCCTTTGAGTTTGGAGCCGGGGCTGGTCGGACCCGAGACTGTGGGTGCGTCGGTACCGATTCCTTTGTCTTCTGCGCCGTCGTCGGCTCCGATTTCTTCTTTGGAGGAATCTCGGCGCCGGACTTCCCTTGTCGGCTCCGAGGGGGTGAGTGGCATCGGACCCTTGTCCGACCCCGCTCTCCCTGTCGGTGCTTCGGCTCTGGTGAGTTCGGCTCCGACATCGGCCTCAAAGCCATCACTGTCAGTGCCGGAGGAGGTTTTCAGCTTTTCGGAGCGGAGACCTCTGGCCCTGCCTGACAGGGGTGCCTTCGAGGTCATGAGGAGCGTGTTAGAACCAGGTTCTACCCCACAGTCGGCTCCATCTGCCCCTACCTCCACGGTGCCTATGGTGATTTCTTCTCACCCCCTCATTCCGGATCGTAGAGAGCCAGCCCCTCAAGTATCCCCAGTGGGTATTTCCTCCTCTTCCGAGGCCTCTCCTGACCCTGTAGGAGAGCCCCCTAGGAAGAGGCAGTGCAAGAGGAAGCACATTGACTCCCCTGAGTCTGTCACCTCTGACACTGATTTAGAGGATTCTGAGGGTTCCCCTCGTTCCCCCTCTGAAGATGTCTCCTTTGCGGACATCCTCGAAATCTTAAAACAGAGGGGGAATTGGCCAGCCCTTAACCCATCAGAGGATGAATCAGTGTATCTTGAGGCGTTTGGCTCTCGCCCTTCCACCTCCTGGGTGTCCCCTCCCTTCGACCCCCTCATGGAAGTGGTGGCAAGGAAGGCTTGGACGGCTTCTGACTCAGTGGAACCCACCCCAGGAGACCGTCAAAATTCATCACTGCCCCGAAGGATAAAGAATTCTTAGCCAAAGGCGTCTCTGTTGATGCTATGGTGGTGGCTGCGGCCACCAAGAAGGAGCTAGCTGATCCTTCAGTACCTGTCCATCCTCCTAACAAGGAGTCTAGGACCATGGACAGGTACGGGAAGCGGATGTTTTCATCTGCAACCTTTTCTATGCGCTCGCTGAATTACCTGTGTCATTTCACTCGTCTCCAGAGGGATTTGCTCAAGGAAGCGAGTGAAATGTTTAAGGATCCATCAGCTGCGGGTTTTCAGGATAGAATGAACTCTCAGCTGGCGACCCTCAACTCAATAGTCAACTCCTCCATGCGCCTCCTTTCATACGTGGCGGCCGGAGCGAGTTGAGCTGCAGGTACAGGTGTGGCCTTACGTCGGCACGCCTGGATGCGGCTATGTAACTTTACGGACCCTTTCAAGACGTCCTTCACTAACTCCCCCTTTGATGGATCATCCCTTTTTGGTCCTCAAGTGAAGGAAACCCTGACTAGGTGCGAGGTTGAAGGCAAGACTCTCTCTGCCGTGGGAGTCCGTTTTTCTACTCCTTCTAGACCTTACCCCAAAGGTCAGAAGGGGGGAAAGATGTGGTTCCGCAAACAACCACAGGGAGTCTCACCTGACGCACAGAGTCGGTTCCCCTCTAGAGGCAGAGGGGGGAACAATAATAATAGACGCCGTCCTAGAGGCAGGGGGGGCCCACAGAACCAGGGTAACAGAGAAACTTTCTCTGACAAACCCTTTCAGCACCCCTGAGGGGCTGCCCGGCTGTCCACCTTCGGAGGCAGTCGGGGGAAGATTATCGCTGTACCCAGAAGCCTGGCTTTCCCTTACCAAAGACAAGTGGGTACAGTCAATCATATCCGAGGGCTACAAAATTCTATTCATTCATATCCCAAGACGATCCAAAAGTTCCCTTCCAGACATTACACCCAATCAAAGGGAACACGCAGCGTTAGAAATTTCAAAGCTGCTTTCAAAAAGAGCCATTCAACCAGTTCCAGCAGACCAACAAGGATCCGGAATCTACTCCAAATTCTTTTTGGTGCCAAAGAAAACAGGGGACTGGAGACCCATCTTGGATCTCAGCATCTTGAACAAGTTTGTCAAGAGAACGAAATTTCGGATGGTCATGCTGCAGTCCATTCTGCCCTTTTTGGGGCGGGACAACTGGATGTGCTCTATAGACCTCCAGGATGCATACTATCACATCAGAATGAACCAACGCTCCAGGAGATTTCTCCGCTTCAGGCTGGGAACCAGTCATTTCCAGTTCAGGGCCCTGCCCTTTGGTCTCACTACAGCCCCCCGAGTGTTTACCAAATGCATGGCAGTGGTCGCCTCTCATCTGAGACGGCAAGGATTCCAAGTGTTTCCATATTTAGACGACTGGCACCTAACAGCCCCCACCAAGCATCTTCTCCTTCTTGCCAGAGACTACACCTTACGCACATGTCAAACACTAGGCATCTCCATAAATTACGAAAAGTCTGTCTTGTCACCTTGTCGTGTTATTACCTTCATAGGCGCAAATCTAGACACAGTCAACATGTCAGCCAGACTCACAGAGCAAAGGGTAGCAGACATACACAGACAAGTCTCTCTTGTTTTGAAGAGCAACAAGGTCAAAGTCAGACTAGTCTTGAAGGTCTTAGGAATAATGGCGGCTATCCCTCTCCTCCCGTTAGCCCGCTTCCACATGAGAATCTTACAATGGATGCTATTCACACAATGGTCATTCCAACGACTTCCAATGTCCCACTCTATTGTGATAACTCAATCATGCAGGAATCATCTATCTTGGTGGATCACATCCCCCCAACTCTACCTAGGAAGACCTTTTGTTCCCTCTCCTCCAGTTGCTACATTGACGACGGACGCCTCCCTGATCGGGTGGGGGGGGCATTACCAGGGCAGGACGGTCCAGGGCATGTGGCAGCCTTTCGAGTGCCACTTGCACATAAATGTCCTAGAGATGAGAGCAGTGCTTCTAGCGTTGCAAGCCCTTCAAGACTCTCTTCCCAAGGGAACTATAGCAATTCAGACAGACAACATGTCTGTAGTGTGGTACATCAACAAACAAGGCGGAACCAGATCTTACCCCTTATGTCGAGAAGCACTCAGACTGTGGCAGTGGGCGATTTCTTCTCAGCGATTTCTGTTAGCAATGCACATTCCCGGGAAGTCCAGTGTGATTGCAGACAAGTTGAGCAGAGCTATTCTCATGCCTCACGAGTGGTCTCTGAAGAATTCAGTGTTGGAGGAAATTTTTCAAAAGTGGGGCCGGCCTTGCTGCGACCTTTTCGCTACTCCTCAAAACAGCAAGTGCGACGATTTCTTCACCCTCTTTCCCCAACCAGACCACCCCAGCAGAGACGCTCTAGTCCACGATTGGCCCCAGGGACTTCTATATGCTTTTCCACCCTTCCCACTGATATCTCAACTAATTCAGAAAGCCATCGCTCTGAAAGCTTCCATGATCCTCATTGCCCCTTACTGGCCTTGACAGGTTTGGTTCCCTTTTCTTCACCGTTATCTGTTGGAGCAACCTTGGCATCTGGACCCAGTTCCAGACCTCTTGACCCATCAGTCGGGTCAGTTGCACCACTCCCTTCCCTCTCTCCACCTCACAGCGTGGTTACTCCAGTTCCAGCTTTAGCCAGGCTTCCTTTAATATCCCACTCAGTTCGAGATATTTTGATAGCCTCTCATAAATCTTCCACTCGGAAGATTTATAATAGCAAATGGAAATGTTTTTCCTGTTAGGCAGAGTCAAAGAATTTAGATCCTTTCACTGCCTCCATTCAATCTATCCTGGATTTTCTAGCCAAGCTTTTCCACTCAGGTTAGTCTCCGTCTACCATCAAGGTTCAATTGGCGGCTATATCTAACTTTCATGTAGGTGTCTCAGAGTCTTCCATTATGGCTCACAAGCTCTGCAAAGCCTTTCTAAAGGGAGTTTTTCTCCTCAAACCACCTATCAAGGATCCTCCTCCTCTATGGGATCTGAACTTGGTTCTAGCGTCTTTAATTCTCCCTCCCTTTGAACCTGCGGTTTCTTGCTCAATGAAGTTGCTATCTTGGAAAACTCTTTTCCTGGTAGCTATTACTTCAGCTAGAAGAGTCTCTGAACTCCATGCTCTGTGTAGTCGACCCCCTTATTTATTGTTTCATAAGGACAGGGTATCCTTACGTACCAATCCGTCCCTTTTGCCTAAGGTAGCTTCACCTGCAAATTTGAATCAGACCATTGATCTTCCAATGTTCTTTCCTAACTACTCAAACAGATCAGAGCAAAAATTACACAGCTTGGACGTTCATCGCCAACTTAGGTACTATTTAGACAGGACCAAACAGTTCAGGAAGTCCGATCAACTGTTTATTTCCTCTGCGGAAGGTAGAATGGGCCTTCCAGTTACTAAAGTATCTCTCTCTAGATGGCTTACTTCGTTGATTACCTTTGTTTATGAGATCAGACATCAACAGTTGCCATCCAAACCCAGGGCTCATTCAACTAGAGCTTTAGCCACATCGATAGCTTTTCAAGACAGACTGCCTATTGATTCGATTTGTTCTGCAGCTACTTGGGCCTCTCCCCATACCTTCATTACTCATTACAAGTTGGACTTAGCCTCTAGGGGTAGAGCCAACTTTGGTTCCACTGTTCTCAAGAGTCTGTTCCGATAGGCCACCCGGGACAAGGTGCTATGGACGCGCTCCCATCCAGCAAGAATGAAGGCGAGATAGACAACTTAACATTTAGAAGTTATGTACCTACCATAACGTTCCATGTTAGTTGTCTTCTTCTCGCGTTCTTTCTTGCATCCCACCCTCCTTCCTCCAAGCCTGGACAGACCTAGAGGATTGTTTTTTTCTGGTGATCTTCTCATCTTGTTTTTTCACACAGCGTGTCCACCTCTATTTCCCTTGTTAGGTTTAGGATACCTTACCCTCAGGTTTAGAGGTGGATTATTTCTCCAGGTTTTGGAGCTGCCTTTTGTTGCTTGGTCTAGCTATCAAACGAGATCTGAGTAGTTACCGCCTAGCATTGTGGGATATAGGGGAGCCTCGAGCCGGTGGAACTAGCTCTCGAGCTTTAGTAGTGGCCGAGTCGGAGCCGAGGTTCGGCTCCGAACCCATCCAGCAAGAAAGAAGGTGAGAAGAAGACAACTAACATGGAACGTTATGGTAGGTACATAACTTCTAATTAATTGAAAGGGCACACTGTGTGTGTATGCTTGAATTCTGACCATGAGAAATAAGCCAAGACCTTTAATTAGTAAAGATACAAACCTGTGGCAGAAGGGCAAAGTATTAAAAGCTGGAGACAGTTGAGTGTTTGTGGAAAATGATTATTTACTATATATATATATTAGGCAGAACAGAAAAGAAATATATTACAGTAATCAGAGAATATCAACAGGCAGGTGTGATATTCGAGCTGCTGTTTCTAGCTAGCTTCGGGTAATTGTTTCTTGGGGGATCAAAGTCATGTTTGATGCAGAACATGCTAAGGATGAAATACAAAAGTTTGTCCAACAAAAAGTGGCCCACCAAGCAGAAGGGGACTCTGCTTCTCAGTCTTCTGATAATAAAGCATGCAAACAGACTTTGCCAATGAAACCTTTTCCACTATTTCAAAGGAAAATGCTTTAAAAGCAGAGAAAAACACAGGAGTTGACCAGAAGAGTCAGGAGTACCTTGGAATTTAACTGGAATCTGGAGTTGGGAGATGGAGATGAACAGGAAGAAAATAAGAAGCACAAAGATTAGTAAATAAATGTGAGACTGCACAGCATCAATCTCATTTGTGAAATATAGCTTTAAAAGAATAAGTGGAAAGAGTGGACTTTTGTTGGCTTTGTTAAACTTGTGGGGAACTAAAGGGCATTTACCTTACTTCATGCCATTAATGTTTGGAAGGATACTGAGGGGAGGGTAAGAAGGAAAAAAGTAAGTAATAAAACAGTTAGTTTTATCAGTATTTCTGTGAAACGTCTACTATAAAATATGCAGTTTATAATGTGAAAGTATTTTACTTTTCTTATATGTGATGAAGTTATTAAAATAAACAGATGCCATTTTTCTTCCTCTTTTCTTTCTTTATTTCTTTCTTTCTTTCTTCTGTTTTGGTATTAAATATAAGCATTACCGTGCAAAAGGAGAAGAAAAGTTAGACAAAAGCATACTTAAGTTAATATGCTGTAATGTTCATTTGCTGAGGTGGGGGATGGGGTGTAAAGTACATCAATCAATATATGTAGAGCTGTGTTTTCTCCTACTTTTGCAAAGGTGTATGTCTGGATTAAGACCCTTGGCTTAATCTAATAATGCCTTTTAAGTGGAAGCAAGTACATTTGAGAAAGCTGAATATAATGAGACATTTTTCTTTTAGCAGTACGTGTTTCAGCTTGTCTTTCAAGCTGCAACAGAGGGCTACATTTTTGTTTTTAGAATAGGGCAATAAAAGACAGAACATTGGTTTCTTCAAGGCTAAACGTTAATGATTTCTGAAAACATGTAAGTTGTTTTCACATCTAGGAGGAATAAAGATAGAAAAAAAGACCAGACATCAATTTGTGTAAGTAGAAGCACAGGGAATAACGTGTGTCTTAGCATGGTTAACCTCAGTTTCAAGTAAATAAGGGCCTGTGTTACCCCAGCCTGATATCACAGAAAGTTAAGGTGCAGGTTTACCAATTGGTACAATTTTGTTCGAAACTTCAGTGGGGCAAAACTAAGGCGGAATCAATATTTGCATAGAAGAAAGGCCTGGCAATCTACTTTCATAATATATGCAGCAAAAAAGTATGGGGTCTACCTAGAGAGTCGCCGTGAGTTGAGTTAATCTTGGGGCCAACTATTTGCTGTTTTATTAGGGCCTTGTTTGCAGCTGTCCATTGGGTACAAATGTTCCTATTTGGAGGGTTACAGTTAATTATTTGAAGATGTACATAGTTGTGTGTGTTTGTATTAAATTGACAGCATCTGGGGATGTTCTGGGGTGTGTGTTTTTTTTTTGGGGGGGTTATTAAAACAAAAAGTCTTGTAAAATTTGACTTAGCTTCCAGTGTTGATAAGAAAAAAAAACTGTATGAAGGATTAACCTGCCAAGCATTAATGGGTGCATGTATCACAAAAGCTGAAAAAAAAGCTGTCATATATAATTGGTGGGAATAATGAGTTCTTACCATAATGGGCACACTGTATTATCTTGGAATTTGAATGATGTCACATGTATAAACAAAAGAGAAAGAATACTTAATTATATTAAGAAATGTAGCATGCAAATAGTAGTGCTACAGGAGACACATTTGGAAAGATCTGAGCATGTGGATTTGTTAAAGAAAGGATTTCTGGATGGATATTCTACAGAATATCAGAGACAAAGGAAAAGAGGAGTACTTATATTAATTGCTAGAGAAGATCCAATAATGGTAGAATGCAAAAAAAAAGAAGTAATAATAGCAGTTTGTGGTAGTAAGGGTATACTGGCAAGGGAAAAGGATTACACTGGCATGTATTTATATTTCACCTAAAACTGCTGTTATGGACCTTAAAAATTTTGGGAGAAATAATTAGACTCAGTAGGGAAGATTACTTATAGGTGGGGTGTAGAATTTGATTTGCAATGAGGATGTATGTGGGGGGGGGGGGTCTAGAAGGGAAATATAACAAAAACAGGATAGAGTTCTGAAGAAAGGTATGAAAATATTTGGTATGAAAGATGCAACTTCAGTAATAGTAACCTTGAGAGAATTTACATATTACTCAAAGTACAATAACTGGGCTAGACTAGACAGAAGTTATGTTTTACAGGAACATGTGCATTTAATTGAGAACCTTGATGCACATCCATTAACTATTTCAGATTATGTGCCAATAATTATGAAGATAAAAATGTAGAGAAATGAAGTAAAGATGAGATAGTTGCACTTCTCTACCTACCTGTTAAAAAAGAGGAATTTAAGGAATGGGTAGTGGAAATTATCTTGGAGTTATTAGGGAAGATAGAAAGTACTCCAGAAGTTATTATTAGTGAGTGCCATAAAATGAAAGCAAAATTTAAAAATAGGGTAGAAATAAAAGAAAGAGAGATATTAAAAAGTAATAAGAATTATTTAGAGGGACTGACAAAGGTTAAAGTATTACAAAAGAAGGAGAATCTGTCGAACAAGAAGAGTTACAGTTGCAGAGTGCTAAAGAGAAAATAAGGGTGTACCTGGACAATAAGAATGAGTTTAGAAAGATTGCTGTTAAGCAACTGTTCTTTGATAATAACTACAGAGCACAAAAACGTTTGGCACAACAACTTCGGGAACAGAAAGTAGAAAAGATTGTTGCCATACTTAGGGAGTCTATAACAAGAAAAATAAGCAGAGAGTCTGTAGAAGTATTAGAGGTATTTTGGGAATTTTATGACAATCAAAAAAATGGAAATATCTCTGGAAGATTTAAATATGCCAAGGTAAGAGGTAGATAAAGCTCAACAACTAACCACTAAGATAGGCAGAAATCTTATAAAAATGGTGATCTATAACCAATAAAGTTACCAGGACTAGATGGTATTCAAGTAGAAGTTTTGAAGACGGGAGGGAAGAAAGTGATAAAGATGTGTAAGGTTTTGTTTAACAGTATTTTAAAAGAAGGGGAAGCACCAGCATGCTGGAAAAAATGTGGTAGCTTTAATATGTAAAGATGGTAAAGGCCCATTTGATCCAGCTTCATATACAGTAGGCCAGTTTCAATTTTAAACCATGGTTATAAAGTTTTATATCTATAACGGCTAAAAGAATGGCAACTGTGATGCTGAAATTGATAGATATGGACCAATGTAATTTTGTGGAGGGAAGTCAAACATTTGACAACATTAATAGAGCAGTGATGATGCAGAGGGAAGCAGAATGTAAGAAAACACCACTGTTATGGGTGGGTCTTGATGCAGACAAAGCATTCGACAGAGTAAGCTGGGATTTTATGGAAGCATTTACTTTTCCTGATCCAATAATAAGATTAATTAGAAGGTTATATTTGGGATCAGAAGCAGACATCAAAATGGAAGGGCTCTTCTCTGATAAGTTAAGTTTGAATAGAGGAACCAGACAGGGGTTCTCTTTCCCGTTTGTCATTTGTGTTATATTTGGAACCATTTGCAAAGAAAATAAGGGACTCAAAAATTGATGGGTGTAATTGGCAGAGTGTTCAAGAAAAGTTGACTTTATTTGTGGATTATATTATTTTGTACCTGATGAAACCCAAAAAGACTTCTCAGCATTGTGGAACATTTTGAGACGGTTCTGAGTTTTTCAGGATGTAAAGTTAATAAAGATAAAACAAAGGCTATAATTGTTAATTATGTATCCACTCATGAATTGGTTCAGCAATACCCATGTTTATGGGGACATGATAAAATGAAATATTTAGGAATATGGATTAAAATGATTCAGTTACAATAGGTAAGGATATTTGAAGAGACCAAACAAAAGATAATTAAAAAACTGGGAAACTGGAAGCTCTTGCTTATGGATATAGATAGCAAAATGCAAGCAGTAAAAATTGTTTTAGTCCCTTTAATTTTATGCACAGGTCAGGCATATTTTTATCAATGAAAGGTGAAGCTGTGGATAGTAATTAATAAAGAGTCGAAGGATTTTATTTGGGAGGACAAGAGGGCAAAAGTTGAATTGGATATGTTGATCCTCCCAAAAGAACAAGATAGTTTAGGATTACCTGATTTGAAGGGATATTTTAGAGCTACATAGTTAAAGTTCTACATAGCATAAGCAGAAAGCTACATTTCATAGTGGAAAGGGATGATGATGAAGAAGGAGGTAAGTTAAGAAGTAAGAAAACAACAGTCCTATAGAATATTATATCCATAAAGTAGCAGGTAGTATACAGAGAACTAAGCCAACATGTGAATGGAGAAAGGAAATTCTGCTGATAGGGATGACTGCAATTAGGGATACAGAGAATAGGCAAGAGGGGGCTGGAATTTACTGGAAGAAGCTTGCAAAGGAACCAAGGTGTTGGGAATAAATAATTAGAAAGGGAAAGATAATAGAATGGGAAGAGGCCAGGAAGTCATTTGGATTGCAAGCTAGTGATTGCCTTCTTTATCAGGGATTGATATCGCATTACAGACAAAATGAAAAGGATGGGAGAATCCTAAATGAAAAATCCACATTAGTTGATTATTTAATTAAATCTAGAACAGAAGCTGCTGTCAAAAAAAGGCATAATCAGTAGGGCATGTAACATATTGCACAATAACTGTAGGAATCAATCAGAAGACGTCAGAAAAGATTGGGAGGAAAGATTAGATATGCAATTCACAAAAAAAAAATAATGGGAGGACATATGAATGGCTCCTATGTATGCAACAAAGTCTAGATGTGTTTACATAGGTACTTTTACACCCCCAAGCAGACTCCAAAGAATTTTTCCTCAAGTGGATAGCAATGTTGGAGGTGTAATGGAGGGGGGGTATTTGTGAGCATATACTCTCAGAGTGTAAAGACTTGGCAGACTTTAGAAATTCCCTATAGAGTACTCTGTCAGGAATACTGGGTGAGCAAATAAATATAACTAAGGAAATTAATTAATTAATTAATTAATTAATTAATTAATTAATTAATCAATCAATCAATCAATCAATTAATTAATTAATTAATTAATTAATTAATTTATTTATTTTAGCTGGGATGCAGGATCTGAATTGCCTAGACATAGCAAGGCTTTGTTGAGTTTAATTCTGGAGGCTGCCAAAAAAATAGCAGTTACTAGAAAATGGAAGTCAAAATCTAAGCCAACTATTCTTCAGATAGTGAATATTGTAGCAGAGATAAAAGAACATGAAGTTGGATCTTTAGAAAGTGGTAGAAGTAAAATACATAGAAAAACTGGAAATCGTGGGAATAATGCATACAGAAAAATGTTTTGGTGGAAGAACGAGATTTAAGAGAAGGTAGGAATTGAACAATTTTTTAAATATTGTTGTGATTATATGATATATAACAGTATATGTGATGTATAACGTGTAAATGTAAACTTTGCTAATATGGTTTGATTACTTGTACACAACAGGGTCATGTCAACCCCAGTGTTTAAACTCTTTTTTTTTTTTTTAAACATCCTTATTGAATTATCAGTTGTGACAAGAAGGGATAGTTATGAATTGATTTAATACCAAAAGGGCTACTGACAATGTATAGGTAAAGAAGGGCTCCATGCACGTGGATTGCCCAATTTGTATAATATGATAGGAGAAGAAATAAAGAAAAAGTGACCATTTAAAAAAATATTTTTGATGTCAAGGGGTATGAGTTCACTTATAATATGTTCCATGACTTTACAGATGAGACTTGTAAGACTAATAGGACTTTAACTACCCAGGTCAGTTGTAAGGCCACCGTTATGGAGGAGCATCACCATTGCTGTGCACCAGTCATCACAGACAAAACCAGTAACTAAACTTAGGTTAAGCAGTTTCAGGAATTTGTCTGCAAGGGAATGATTAAAACTATTAAATATGCAACCAGATGTATTTTTACTTCCTATGGAGGAAGCATTTTTGGACTTGATTACACTTTTGGTAAATGATATTTAGGGATAGTTGTGATCAAAAACTGCTCTCATATTGATGTAGACATTTCTAGTGCCCTTTACAAGATTATATTCATTGTAGACACTTATGTTGTATCCACTCACTTGTTCACATCTTAACCAAGTGTTATTGGCTGGACCATGACTCCAAGAACCATGACTCCTTGGCTTCCTTTGTACTTCTGGTCTTTGCCTTTTCAGCTGTTGCTTGGTAAGCCTTCCATCTGTTCTTGTCTCTGCTTGTTGGCGAGGTTTTGGGGTAATGCTTGTAATTCTTTCCAACATGAACCCACTGTAGAAGGCCTTTATCTTCAGATTTAAGTGTTGTATGAGCACATTGTGTATGCTGATGTACAAGATATCGTTCTGCAGTTTGTAGTTATTACCATCCCATCATCCCCTTGTGGCTAGGTTGCCATTCCTTTCACCTTTGTGGATAGACTTTAAGTTTGGCAAGTATATAATTTTATTTCTATCTTTCAGGTGTGCTTGATAAGTATTATGGGTCTGAACTAGAGAACACAGACACCATGCAAGTCATTTCAATCCCAGTGAATGGCTGGTAGGAGGATTGAGTGCCCCTAGGCATGAGAGCTAGAGAATGGAATAATTTTATACCAAGATCAGGATTCTTTGGGAGTTTGGCGGTACAATGATTGTGTGTTTTATGGCACTGGGGAAGGCATATGATGACACAGACTGAAATGTGCTATGTCAAGTGCTATCAGTAGTAGCTCTAATGGTTGCTTCTTCATGCCATTTAGTCTTTGTATTTAAGGAATGATGATTGCACGTGCATTCTTGTCAGTGAGTATGTTGGAAGTGGCATCGAACTGTAACAAGGGTGTAGCTAGTCTGCTGTCCTGTTTGAGATTTTTCATGGACAGGATATCCAAGATTATCCAAGGTCTAGACCGTATCCAGTTTTGTGATGCGAGGGTTGCATGTTTGCTGTTAGCAGGTGATGTTCTTCTATTCTTGAGAGATTTTAATCTATATTGTGCGCAGGAAAAGTTTGCTGCTGAGTGTGAAACATTTGCATGAAAATCAGTATCTCCAAATCAGAGGTTAGTATTCCCTGCCAGGCAAGTATCTTGTACTCTGAAGTTGAGAAGAAAGCAGCTCCTTCAAGTCCAGGAATTTATGTATCTTGGGGTTATGAGCGAAAGTAGAGAGGAACAGATGATTGCTCAACAGTTGAATATAATTACAGATGTACTGCAGGAGTTGCACCATACCATGGACATGAAGCGAGGACTGAAGTATTGGTTAAATATCCCCTGCTTACTGTTTATCCCCATCCCGACTTTTGTTCATGAAGTTTGGATAATGATTGAAGAATAAGATCACGGATACAAAAGTTATTTTCCCTTGCAGGGTAGTAGAGCTACATATTCTTGACAAATGGAGAAGCTTAGCAGTATGTGGAAATCTCAGAGGTAGATATGCTGTAGTTAGAGGACTCTTTGGAAATGGTTTGGGCACCATATGGGGATGGTATGTTTCTTCTGGGTCCCATACCAAGTGAGGCCCACTAGGAAAAGGCTCAGGGATAGGCTCAGGACATGTTGGAGGGATTATAGCTCTCAGCTTGCCTACAAATGCCTGTTGATCCCACTGGTGAGCTGTAGACTGTTGCTGGTTATACTGACATCTGGTTTACACTGCTTGGCTTGCTGTTACCAGAATCCTTACCTGAGCAAGTAGTTTATAGGATGGATGGATGGAGATAATACAGCTACCATGTAACTTGTTACCTTGGTCCTTTTAAGTACAATATGCATTTCTAGTTGTAAAGTTTGTTTATCCTTCTGAGGAAGGAGTTAGTGTGTTGATAATGAAATGTGTTCTGGTTAGCTCTGTGTACTGGTATCCACTCTATCTCTTGTATACCAATATGTGGTCACTGAACATCAAACTCTTTGACATCTATGAATCTACATTTTTAACAGACATTTTAATTTCAGTATACATACTGTCTTTATTCAGTCTGCCTTGTAAAGAAATAACACTGTCTTGCTAAGAGAAAATGTCTTCCAACTTTGTATCATTTAACTGTGTTTCTCATTAACAGAGGAGTGAGGGAGGTGCACATTGTTTTCCTGATCTTCGTGTTGGAGTATTTCAAGAAATAGTGCCAATGGGAGTTGATCCAGTCAAAGTTTCCTACAAAGAGGCTGGTATGTCATTTCCAACAAAGAAAAATAGGTTAATGTTTAGAAACCTTAATGACTGGATTGGTTAATCACATTCTCATGATCTAAATGTGTAGATTGCAAGTTGCAGTCAAGGGTTTTGAAAATGGGACAGTTATTTGCCTAACAGCTATCCTAAGTTAGAAGAGTGTTTGGGATAGAACGTGCACATTATTTTAGTTACAGTACCCAAAGGGGCTTGAAATGGCATAGATCCTTTTTTTGTGCAGTGAATCTGAGTGTGCAATTAACTTTGCTTATTATTTTTTGGTTAGGCCATGGCCAGAATCTGCAACTGAAAGCAATGTAATGTGGTAGTCCATTCTGTATGCTTTTTATGTTATTGTGTGTATTAATTATATACCTAGCAAAGTTTGTAAGTTTTTGTTTTTACTAAAATAACCTGATAGCTGCAGGATGGGAGCAATAACCAATGTACCTGCAGTAGTATAACTGGCTTTCATTGTACCTTCAGTCAGTCAGTCATTGGCCTGTTCTTCTCAGCAGTATTAACACTTCCCAGCACCAAACAAAATGTTGGTATCCTACTGATGCACTACTTGCATTGACTGTTAACCTATGTCTTTAACTTAAGCCGTCTTCAGTTCTTTTTGACCACTTAAAACAATTAGCTCTGTTTCCTCAGAGTCTGCAAAAGGTTCATCTAGTTGTTTTTTTTTAAATTACATTTTCAAGGATGACAACTAGTATAAAATATCTGTTGTACCTGTCTTAATGTCTGTAGAAGGTTTTGAGGTAAATATTTCTTACTGTTGATAGATGCAAAGAATACAGTTTTGGTAAAGGAAACTTTTGTAGTGGAAACATTTCTTCACTGTCAGTTAAAATAGCATTGAAGGCTGTTGTGACAAGGTAAATGCTGCCTTTCTCAAAGGTTGGTAAATATGAGCAGAACTTCAAAAGGTGTTACCTTTAGTGGTTTAGAGGTACTAGCTCTGAATATGATGTTGGTGATTTAGATTATGAATAGTATGCTTGAGTGTCAGTATCCTAACTGAACAGAGTGGAAGAACAAAAAAACAACTATTTTAAACTTGTTTCCTGCCTCTTCAAACAAAGGTGCATTACTGAAACAGGATGAGCAAACATGTTATTCCATTGAAGATTAAAGGGTTTTCATGGTACCATAGGTTCATAGGTAGATACTAGGCTATTGGCCCTAGGGCCTATATAAGCCTAGCCAAACGGTACCCTAGCTTTCACCACCCAAGAAAATAATTTTCCTGTGCCCCTGTCGAGCAGAGCCACAGAAGTGATCCCCAGGGTGAATTTCCTATCTCCCATCCGATCATCAAGATTTTTCTTGAAGAGTACTAATGAGGAGCTTTGTTTGATATAGATAGGTAGTTTGTTCCAGAGTATGGGAAGTCTCTGGGACAGGAATCTATCCCTCCAGCTTGTTCTGTTTATTGTGGTGACAAGGGTTAGGAACCTAGAGCGTGTAGCTTGGAGAGATTGGGATTTCTTTAAGTGGAGCATGTCCCACAGCTCTGAGTTTGACATAGCTTTGTATGTTAGGCAAAGATCGCCTCTTAGTAGGTGATACGCGACAGAGTAAAGATGGAGTTTTTTCTTTGTGAGGTATTTCTGCGGCCTTTCCAGTTGTTGTAGATGTCTTGTGAGGTACTTACCAAAAGGGGCGTTGTACTCTATAATGGGTCTAATGAGTGACGAGTAGAGGGTAACAATGATCTCTTTTTTCTTGGATGAGAAACCTTTTGAGATGAGGTGTGCCACATAGAAGGATTTCCTGACTACTGTGGCAATGTGATTATCAAAGGAGAAACTACTGTCCACCTGTGTTCCAAGGTCTCTTATCACACTTTTGGTGTTAAGTAGACTACCGCCTATGTGGTAGTTCATGGGTACAGAGTTTTTACCAAAAGGGATGACAGTGCACTTTTTGGCATTGAGCTTGAGGCCATGGCTTTGACACCAGGCATCTGTCTCAGTGAGGCCCTTTTGTAGGATGTCCGCATCGTTAGGGGTTTTGATTATGGCTCCTAGTTTGCAGTCATTTGTGAACTTCGTTAGCCAAAGACCTTCTGTGTTAGCCTGTACTTCAGAGAAGTAGGTACCAAACAGGAGAGGACCCAGGACTGAACTCTATGGTACTCCACTTGTCACTGGTTTGAAGTTGGATTTGGAGTCTGCTACTGTCCTAGTGTGGGTTCTGTCAGTGCGCCAGTTGGCAACCCATTTTGTGACATGGGGATTTTATACCTAGTTTAGTGAGTTTATCTATAATTCCAGAGTGGGGGATGGTGTCAAAAACCTTGGTGAGATCTAGATAGGCTCTGTGAACCACCTTACCCTAATCTACGGCTTTGGTGACCGCTTCAAAGAAGTCTATCAGGTGTAGGAGACATGATCTGCTTTTACAAACCCAACTGGGTGGGGTCCAGAGTTTGGAGATTACCGATGTCATTGTTTATAAGTTCCATGATGATACATTCCATAGCCTTGCAGACCATGCTCGTCAGGCTAATGGGGCGGTAGTTCCTGGGATCCATGGTGGCTCCCCCTTTGTGGAGTGGGATAACTGTTGCTGTGCACCATTCAGTGGGCACAAAGCCTGAGATGAGGCTATGATTGAACATGGTACTTAGGTGGGGTGCCAGTTCATTCTGTAGTTCATGTAGAACACAGCCTGACATGTTGCCAGGTCCCATGGATGCTGTGTTCTTGGCTTTGGAGAGTGTGTTTTTTACCTGTGCAGCCGTGATTACAGGAACTTTGCATTCTTCCAGTATAGATATGGGCCATTTAGGGGATGAGAGGGGGATAAAGTTAGCACTGAACCTATCTGCCAGGATGTTGGCAATATCAGTTGGTTCTGTATATTTAGTGCCATTGTGCTGTAACTCAGAGCAGATCTGAGTGTTGCCATTGAGATTCTTGACACAGCTATAGAATGCTTTGTGGTTATCTTTAGAATCAGTGGCAATTTTGTTTTTTTAACTAGCTTTGGAGGATTTTATGAGGGATCTCAGCTTCTTACTGAGGCTGACCCGGGAGTTCCTCCAATCATGGGATTTTACTCTTTTTTGCAACAGTTTCTTTCTTCTGTTGTAGAGTTTGTTTATGGCAGGGGACCACCAGATTGGCTTCCTTTTTTTGGAGGATAGCATCTTGGTTCTGTTAGGGATTGCATAATCCATGCACTTGTGTAAGTGCTTATAAAGTGCATTTGTGTAAGATTCAGCAGTCGTACCTCTATTGCTCATCAGCATAGGTGGCATGAAGTTTGCCACTTCTGTCTTAAGAAGCGTGAAGTTGACTTTGGAGAATTTTTTTATGGTTGTTTCCCTAATGGGTGGGGGTGGGATGTGGATATCTAGGGTGATTAGCTTGTGGTGGGATCTGACCAACGAGGAATTGACCTATGGTGTGGAACACTGGTTGCCCATGTTGGTAATGACCAGGTCTAGGATATTGCTGCCCCTGGTGGGGATGTGGATAAGTTGATCCAAGGCGTTGGAATTTATGAATTCCAGAAAACATTTAGCACAAGAGTTGGTACATGAGTAGTTTTCCCAGTTAATGGTGGGGTAGTTGAAATCGCCCATTATTAGGGTGTTAGGTTGTACCCTAATATTTTCCAGTGTATCAAGAAATGAGGAGTGGGAATCCTGGGGCATGATGGGGGATCTGTAGCAAGCTACAGTTTGGTTTCAGGTCTTGCCCAGAGTTAGTTGCACTTGGATAATCGTGGATGCATTATGCTGAGCAACTAGCCTGGAGGTGTGGATATCCTTAATGAATATGGACATGCCTCCACCTTTATTGTTTCGGTCCAGGTTAGGTGGCTGAAAGATGTGGTATGAATTATAGCCTGGTAATGCAGGGGTGGTCTCTGGAGCCTTGAACCAGGTCTCTGTCACTGCACAGATGTCGATGTTCTCCATTTTAACGAGTGCCTCATGTGAGTGCATTTTGAGGTTTAAACTTCTAGCATTGAGTAGCATTACCCTCAGATTTTGCTTGCTTGTACCTGTTATGGTGGTGAATTTGTCATTTGAACCTTCCCTAAAAAAAGGCACTATAGGGGTGGCAAGAGCCTTAGCCAGTATCCAGAATCCCAAGGGTGACAGGTGCAGGCCGTCTCTGGCAAAGCATCGTGGTTTGTCGATCATGTTGTCCCAGGCAGACAGATACTGGATCCCCTTAGAATGACACCAGAAGCTTAGCCAATTGTTGAAGTCAATCATTTTGTCCTTGTACTGTGGTATCATTCTGGGTGATGGCGGGATGCTACTCAGGGCTAGGGTCATACCTGCCAGGGCTACAAGATCGGACAGCTCCTCCATGTCTCTTTCATGTAGTCCAGGGAGGTACGTCTCAGGTCATTCACACCAACATGGACAATGACAGAGTCATATTTGTACTTGTTGTGGAGTGACCTGAGTGCATGCGTTATGTGGCAGATCCTGGCACCCGACAGGCAGCTGACAGTAACTTTCTTCTTGTTTAGCCTGGTGAGTGGAACAACAGTGTGCCTGACTATAGAGTCACCTATGACTAGAGTATTGGGTATATTTTTAAGCCTTATGGGCTGTGGTTGAGTGGCACACTGAGTTTGTGGGCTATGTGTCATTTGGGTTGTGTTGGGGGGTGGAGGTTGCTTGCTTTTCTGCTTTGGAGGTCCCTGTTGCTTGGGTAGATTTTTATTGAGAGCCTCCACAAATGTAGATGTGTGTTTTGTGTTTCTATGTGTGTGTTTTGGTGGTGTAGGTTTTAAGGGACTATGTGATTGAGTGTGGTGTGGTGCAAGTATTTACCTTCTCCTCTTGACTGTGTAGTCCAGTCTTGGGTGAAGAGAGCTTTCCTTCCAGTTTGGCTGTATAAGTGCATACATAATTTGTTGACCGGGATGCTCCAACTAAGTCTGTTTAATTATGCATCTGTAGGCAACAGCAGCCCAGGTACCTCAAACAGTATATTTCCTACACTGTAATGCATGGTGAGAAGAGCACTATGAAGCAGTGCAGGAGGCAGAACAGATGCAGCACTGCAGTCCAGAACATAGCCTGTGTATCTCAGGATTATAGCAACAAACTAGTCTGAGTAATGCCATAGGGTCTCCTAGACTGGCAGTTTGTATTTGTATTACCTTACCCAAAAGAAATGAACAAGTTTGCCTTCCCTATCGTTTTTAGATAAACAAGATTTCAACATAGAACAGAATGTTTTTTCTCAGGGTGTGTGCCATAAGATATCTTGGTATATTACCCTTGAGGAGACCATTCAGCTGGTGATGAAGGCTTATCACTTAAAAAGTAAGGAGTTTCATCTCCTAAGAGGAGATATTGCTAGCTAGTGGAACCCGAACATTCTCAGTTTTGTGTTTTATAGATTTATAGCTTTGTTTCAGAACACAATTAAATCACTGTCAGCATCTCCTGATTCTGACAAGTAAAATATCTTACAGATTGTGTGTGGCATCAGTGGACAAGCAAAATAACCTGGGCATTTTCCCCTTTCTGTTTTAATAAGGCATTGGATGTGAGCAGGCTATAGTAGAGGTTACACAGCAAATGCTGTGATTCTGAGGTCTGTAAATTCCATTATGCATGTGATACACTGTGGTAAAGTACTGTAGTACTGTTTCATAGCAGGTAGCTGAGATCTTGTTGGCTGCTTTTGACTGTGCAGCTAGATATGTTGCTACAGAAAATATTGGTAGTCTCATGATAAAGTCTACCTTTGACAATACACATGTACAAAAGACGTTTACATTGGGGATTGGCCCGTATCATTGCTTTACCAGGTGTCACAAAAGCACTGTTTAATGGATGCCCTCATAAAGCCAGACAGTCCATACTTATAAACAGCTGAAGATGTCTTGGTTGAGACTAACAAAACATTTTTGATAGCAATACAATGGTGGTGGTGGTGAGGGGGTCAGGTTACAAGTAGAAAACCAAAAGAACTGTCAGTGGCTCAATTGGTAGCACACTTGACTTTCACGATGAAGATCAGAAGTCTATGGGTTTTTTTCCCACTCCAGGCACTTGAATTGATTTTGCAGGATTGACACTGTAGTGCAGTATGAAGGAGGGTGCTGCATTCCTGAATGTGTTGTCCCATGGGTGAGATACTAAACTGAGGTGCTATCTGCCTGAGTGGTGGTAGCTCAAGTGGATGCAAAAGACTCCAGGGCACATATCGAAAAGGGTAGTCAAATTTCCCTTGTGCCCTGACCAAATTCCCTCTAGTCACCATGAATACTGGCTTGGGTCTCCCCTGAAAAGAGGCTGCTGACTTAGTTGGAGCATCCCGGTCAACAAATTATGTATGCATGTATAAATAAGTAAGTAAGCAAATAAATAAATAAAAGAAAACAGCACCATCAGAGAATGTACAAATCCTGTAAATGTCTCGTCAAGAATTACCAAGTCTGTTTCCATCCCTTATTTATCGGGGGAAGGACAGAGTTCACCAGAGCTGCTGAACAATGGGCATCTAATAATAACAGACAAATGGGTGCCAGAAGTCATAGTCAAATGTTGTGCTGTAATGGTTACAAACAAACCATGAACAGTGACTGTCCATGCCGTGCCACTTCATCAGAGAGAATTAAGCTGTTGACATCAAAGCAAGGTAGGGTTGTAGGGAGCAACTACATGGGTGGGGTATCTGGAATGGAAATGGGACTTCATCTTGATGGGTTCAAATTTTTTTTTTAATCATCTTTTTAAATTATTGCTTGTGACGTAGGCAAGCATGGATTTACAGTGGATATAAAAAGTGTACACACCCCTTTTAAAATGCCAGGTTTTTGTGATATAAAAAAATGAGACCACAATAAATTAAAACATGTTTCCCACCTTTAATGTGACCTATAACCTGTACAGTTCAATTGAAAAACAAACAAATCTGTTTGGGGAAAAATATATAAAATAAAAAATGTACAATACACTGGTTGCATAAGTGTGCACACCCTTAAACTAATACTTTGTTGAAGCACCTTTTGATTTAATTACAGCATTCAGTTTTCTTGGGTACACACCTGCTATCAATTAAAGTGACCCTGATCAACCCCAAATAAAGTTCAGCTGTCCTAGTAGGATTTTCCTGACATTTACTCAATTGCCTGCTACAGCAAAAGCCATGATTCGCAGAGACCTTACAAAGGATCAAAGGGATCTTATTGTTGAAAAGTTTCAGTCAGGAGAAGGGTAGAAAAAAATTTCCACAGCATTGGATATACCATGGAACACAGTGAAGACAGTCATCAAAAAGTGGAGAAAATATGGGACAACAGTGACATTGCAAAGAACAGGACGTCCCTCCAAAATTGATGAAAAGACAAGACGAAAACTGGTCAGGGAGGCTGCCAAGAGACCTACAGCAACACTGAAGGAGCTTCAGGAATTTCTGGCAAGTACTGGTTGTGTACTACATGTGACAACAGTCTTCCGTATTTTCCGTATTCTGTCTGGACTATGGGGTAGGGTTGCAAGACAGAAGCCTCTTCTTACACAGAAAAACATCCAGGCCTGGCTAAAATTTGCAAAACGATACATCAAGTCTCCCAAAAGCATGTGGGAAAATGTGTTATGGTCTGATGAGACCAAGGCTGAACTTTTTGGCCACAATTCCAAAAGGTACGTTTGTCGCAAAAACAACACTTTGCATCACCAAAAGAACACCATCCCCACGGTGAAGCATGGTGGTGGCAGTATCATGCTTTGGGGTTGGTTTTCTTCAGCTGGAAATGGGTGTTTTAGTCAAGGTGGAGGGAATTATGAACAGTTCCAAATACCAGTCACTTTTGTCCCAAAACCTTCAGGGGTATGCTAGAAAGCTGAAGATGAAGAGGAATTTCACCTTTCAACATGCCCATTGACCCCAAATCAACAAAAGAATGGCTTCACCCGAAGAAAATTAAAGTTTTGGAATGGCCCAGCCAGAGCCCAGATCTAAATCCAAAAGAAAATCTGTGGGGTGACCTGAAAAGGGCTGTGCACAAGAGATGCCCTTGCAGTCTGACAGATTTGGAGCACTTTTGCAAGAATAGTGGGCAAATATTGCCAAGTCAAGATGTGCCATGCTGATAAACTCTTATCCAAGAAGACTGAATGCTGTAATTAAATCAAAAGGTGGTTCAACAAAGTATTAATTAAAGGGTGTTCACACTTATGAAACCAGCATATTGTATGTTTTCTATTTTTTTATATTTTTCCCCTAACAGATTTGTTTTTCAGTTGAATTGTACAGATTATATGTCACATTAAACGTGGTAAAGGTTTTGAAATGATTTATTGTGGTCTCATTTTTTTATATCACAAAAGCCTGGCATTTTAGCAGGGTAGTGTACACTTTTTATATCCATAGTAAATAAAATGAAAACAAACCATATTGACATAATCTCAGTTACAAACGTTGTACATTACATATAATCACAGTCATTGTCAATCCACCATTACATAGCTCACTCGATTCCTGCCTTCCATTAAACTTCATTCCTCCTCCAAAACATTATTCTGTATGTATTGTTCCCTCAATTCCCATTTTTTTCCTGTGATTTGTTCATACCCTTTTCTGAAAGATCCCACTTGTAGTTCTTTTATCGCGTTTGCTATAGCCCGTACTTCAAATATGGTTGGTTTAGACTTTCATTTCCATTTTCTAGTAATTGCTTTTTTGGCAAACACCAGAATTAAACCTAACAAGGCCTTACTGTGTCTGTGCAGTTCAGATCCTGTATCCCAGCTCAAAAACAAATTCCTTAATTAAACCAATTTGCTCACCCAGTATTTCCAACAGAGCAGTCTGTAGGGAATTTTTAAAGCCTGACAATTCATACTCACAAAAATATGTTCCTAGTTACCTCCTTCTTCCCCATCGCACCTCCAACATTTGCAATTTACCTGAGGAACAATCTTTGGAGTCTGCTTAAAATATAGAAATATTTATGCAAACACTTCTAAGCACAAATCCTAAATTTTCTAGACTTTGTTGCATATTTGGGAGCCATACATATATCCACCCAAGTTTCTTTGTGAATTGTTTATCCAGTCTCTCTTTCCAATCTTTTCTAACCTCCTCTGGTTGATTCCTGTAGTTATCATGCAGTATTGTATGCGACCTACTAATTATCCCCTTTTTAACAGTAACTTATGTTCTAGATTCAACTAAAACCCCTAACAACACTGGACTTTCCCATATGATTCACCTATCCCTTTCTCTTTGCTTATATTCTCAAGATCAGTCCTTGATAGGAAAGGCAGTCTCTAGCCTGCAGTCCAAATGTATTTTTGGCCTCTTCTCATTTTACCTCATTTACCTTTCCCTCTCTGATTCTTTGCTCCTAATACCTTGGTTTCTTTGCCACTTTTCGCCAGTAAATTCCTGGCCCCCACTTGCTATTCTCTGTGCCCCTAATTGCAGTCTTCCCTATTGGCAGAATGTCCTTTCTCCATTCCTTTTTTGGTTTAGTTCTTTGAAAACGTTCTACTACTTTATGAATACAATATTCTGCATAGCTATTGTTATTCTGCTTAAGGATTTGCAGCCAAAATCCCACTCTCTCCTTATTTCTCCCATTTCATCATCATCCTTTTCCACCTTGAATTGTATCTTTCTCCATGTTCATCGTGTTATACTGCTGCAGTCATCACATTTGGGTTATTCTGTTGTCAGGCGGTCCTGCAGTCGGCTGAATCCCAAAGCCTTGGTTCGGCGTCGGCTGTCGTCGCTTCTTCCCTGACGTCAGTGCGACAGGGGTATAAAAGAGGCAGCCAACGCCATTTTCTTCAGTCTTTCTTGCCACGCGGTGCCCGAAGCAGAAGCAGTTCACAAGTGCCGGTCGGCCAGCTCCTGAGATTTTCGAATTGAATTTCAGCCCGAAGTCTTCTCTAAAACTAAGTACCCCGTTGGGGAAACTTTTCTTGCCTCAGACTGATGTCAGACAAAGTTAATAATTGCATTTCATGTGGGAAGCAAATACCTCATAAGGATTTTCATTCTCAGTGTATTCCTTGCCTAGGCCCAGACCACAACGTCTATGGTTGTCGGTTTTGTGCTAGGTTCAGCAAACGTACAATTAAGCGTCGGGCAGATTTCGCCCAGCATTATTTTGGCAGAAGCATTGTTTAAAAAACGCAAAGATAAGGACAAACAGCCAAGGCCAAGAAAAGTTACTGAGGCCTCAGCCAGGCCTGACGCAGGTTCTCTGGTTTTCAGTAAGGCGCCTACGCAGCCCCTGACTACCGCTGAATCAGAAATTCTGACGGCCTCCCAGACTGATGCAGCTGGGCCTCAGGAACCAGTTCCACCTCACCCATCGGACGCCAGTCCTGACGGTGATCCGGAAATTTTGGATAGGCCTTCGGTTTCTGAAGGTGTCTTCAAACCGACTACTATCTCTGCTAAGTCTTATGCTAAAGCTCCCTTGAAAGTTAGGAAGCCGGGTCCACACAATTCCCCACAGGCCCCTATGGCTAAAAAACAGATGCTTAAGATGGCTGAGGATTTAATTACCCTTATCAGGGGATCCCAACCCCCCCCCCCTGACAAAAAGCCTAGACTGGAGGAAGATTATCCCTCCTCTGACCAAGCATCCATTTCCTCAGGCAACTCTGAGGACTAGGATTACTCCTTCCCTCCTTATGAAGATTCAGATGCTGAAGAATCCATTCCCTCTGTCTCCCCCCCTGAAGACTACTCTTTTGGGGAAACTTTACACACCTTGAGGGAACACTTCCACTGGGAAGGCCAAGATTATTCTGACTCTAAGAAAAGACTCCGGGAGTTTCTTCTTCTTCCACAGCATAGACCCCTAGCAATTCCTCCAGTTTTAGACATTTTGGGTGATGTTTACTCCGAATCTAGTCTAAACCCAGATTCTTTACCTCCAGCACCAGCTAAACCAGACAGATACTATTGAGTTCCTGACACTCATAAGTTTCTATATAAAAGTTCTACTGCAGACCCAGAAAACATTTCCCAGGGTCACAAAGGGGTTAAGGCCTCTACTGCTAAGAATCCACTTCCTTCTGAAAGAGATTCCAGAGCATTAGAAAGATGGGGAAAGAAAGTGTATATGTCTGCCACTTTGGCCATGAGGGCCTTAAACTGCCAATTCCACATGCTAAAACACCAACAGTACTTGATTACACAGTTAAAACAGAAAATGACCCCTCAGACAGATCAACCTGATTTCAAAGAGATACAGGATTTGCTGCATGCAGCAGAACAGGTGGGAAAGCATACCTTACAGTGTGGTTTTGATTCATTGGAAGCCTCATGTAGAGCAGCTGTCACAGGGTCTGTAATTCGTAGGCATGCTTGGCTTAAAGAACAAGCCTTACCAGAACATGTCAAAGCAAAGTTATTGGATGCTCCATTGCAGAAAGATGTTTTATTTGGTGTCAAAGCAGAGGAAGTTTTAAAGAAAATGGAAGAAAAGGCAAAATCTATGCAAACAGTTAAAGATTTTTTACAGGTACAACCTCCTCGTTTCAGCAGGAAATGGCCATCAAAAAACTGGTCCTTTCCTGCATCAGACAGACCCCAAAGAGGTAGGTACAGACGCCCTAGGGGCAGTGGCCAGCCACAAGGTTCTTTCAGGCCTAGACAATGGCAAACAACATCTCAAAGAGGGGGAGACGAAAGATCTCAACCCTTCAGGAAACAAACACAATGACTTCCCCCTTCGCCTGCCAAGCAAAATTGCCCTGGCAGCACCTTTGGGAGGAAAACTGGCTTTATTTCCACAAAATTGGCGCATTATAACAAAGGACAAATGGGTTCTGGATATTATTACCGGAGGATACAGATTTCATTTCCACACTTTACCACGAATGAGAGGCATGCCAAATCTGCCTCCAAACCAATGGGCAGAGGCACAAGCGCAAATATCAGCTCTCATGGATATGAAAGCAATTCAGAAGGTACCTACAAAGGAGCAAGGTCAAGGTTTTTACTCAAGACTATTTCTAGTCCCAAGAAAGGACAAAGCCCGGAGGCCCATTTTAGACCTCTCAATTCTAAACACATACCTGGAGGTACCCAAATTCAAAATGCTCACACTTCAGCAGCTTCTTCCCATGCTGGGCAAGGAGTCTTGGCTGGTAACGTTGGACCTCAAAGAGGCATACCTGCATGTCCCTATCAGACAAGATTGCAGAAGATACCTAGATTCTTGGCAGGTACAACGCATTATCAATTCTCTGCATTGCCCTTTGGCTTATCTACTGCGCCCAGAGTATTTACGAAATGCCTGGCATCAGTAATTGCATATTGCAGACAACGAGGAATACAAATTTACCCATATCTGGACGACTGCCTGATCCAAGCGGACAGCAAGGACATTCTATTACAGCATCTGGCATTTGTAATACAGCTGCTCAGTTGCCTAGGGTACACAGTAAACAAAAAGAAGTCAAAGCTAATACCCTCGCAACAAATAATATTCCTGGGTGCCAGCTTAAATACAACGGCCCAGATGGCTTTTCTCACGCCAGACAAACAACAACAATTGACTCAATACTTCAAAAAGATGGCAACTTTTACCCAGCTCACTGCAAGGAAAATCCTGCAAGCATTGGGGTTCATGGCATCCTGCATTCAACTACTCCCATATGCAAAGCTGCATATGAGGAAATTACAATGGTACCTGAAAAGTGTATGGTCTCAACACAGGCACAACCTCGAATCAAGTATACCTCTCATTCCATGCCTTCAAAAAGAGTTCCTATGGTGGGCTCAAGCATGTCAAATAAACAAGGGTCTTCCTTTCGTCTTGCCTCCAGCAAACCAAACTATGACAACAGATTCTTCAGACTACGCCTGGGGAGCACACATGGCAGGACAGTGCATACAGGGCAAATGGTCTGCAAAACAAATGCATCTTCACATCAACCAAAAGGAGATGCTAGCTGTGCAAAATGCACTGACCGCTTTCAAGGACCTCTTGCATCCAGGACAACTACTAATAAGGACAGACAACACCACAGTGATGTGGGACATAAACAAACAAGGAGGAACACACTCCTACCCTTTATGCAGACAGGCAATGACCTTGTGGAACACAGCATTGACTTACCAAGTGCAACTGCAAGCACAATTCCTACCAGGAAAGGAAAACATATTGGCAGATGAATTAAGCAGAAATATGGCAGATCCTCATGAGTGGAAACTACACCCACTAGTATTTTCAATGATAACTCAAAGGTGGGGATGTCCAGACATAGATCTATTTGCCTCCCCCAACAGTGGCCAACTACAGAAATTTTGCACAAGGACTTATCACTCCTTAGACTGGAAAGTTGACTCCCTATCATTCAGTTGGACAGCATTGGCAGTCTATGCCTTCTCACCACTACCTCTACTGAGCAAGGTATTATTGAAAGTCAGATCAGAGAGACCACAAATGATCCTCATTGCTCCGGACAGGCCACGCCAGCACTGGTACCCATTACTAAGGAACTTGACTCACAGCCCTCCATGGATCTTGCCTCAATTCCCACTACTGCTGACTCAGAAAAACTCTCTGATACTTCACAGCCAGCTCAGAACTTTAAATTTAGCTGCATGGAGAATACCTTGAATTTTCAATCAACACTTCTCTCAAAGGACGTCCAGAATGTCATTATGGAGGCCAGAAGGCCCAGCACCAGAAAAACTTACTCAGACAAATGGAAAATATTTTGTGCATGGAACCAGGCTAAAGGCCAAAATCCTTGGATACCTAACATTCCTCAAATATTGCAATACTTAACTGAGATGCTACACCAAGGGCTTTCATTCTCATCCATTAAGATCCATGCTTCAGCCATTTCAGCTCAATACAATACGGATCCTCCAATGTTCTCACACCCTTTACTACGGCAGTTTCTCAGAGGGGCTAAGAATATAAGACCCCCCCAGAAAACCCCCAACACCAGCTTGGGACCTGAACTTCGTTTTAGAAAAATTAACACTGCCTCCTTTCGAACCAGCATTCTCAGCAGAACTACAATACTTGTCTTGGAAAACAGCTTTGTTGCTGGCTATTACCTCAGCATGCAGGGTCTCAGAACTACAGGCACTTATGGCAGTGGAACCTTTCATCATTTTTCATCAGGACAGGGTCTCTTTACGAACTAACCCTACCTTTATGCCAAAAGTAGTATCCAGTGTGGCTTTAAATCAGAACATTCATTTACCCACCTTTTATCTAAACCCCCAGAATAAAGGAGAAAGACTCCTTCACTCTTTGGACATTCACAGACAGCTACGTTACTATTTAGATAGGACAAAGACCTTCAGAAAAACTGACCAACTCTTTGTATCCTATGCTGCAGGTTCACAAGGAAAGGCCATTTCAAAACAGACCATCTCCAAATGGATAGCACATTGTATCTGCTTTTGCTACTCGCACCATGGGAAAGCAGTGCCTGTTAATATTGGGTCCCATTCTACCAGGGCTACAGCATCCTCAGCAGCCCTTCTCAGGGGGGTTCCAACCAAGGACATTCTGGAGGCAGCCACTTGGAGTTCAGTGCACACCTTTACCAAGCACTACCACCTGCCTTTATACTCAAAATCCAGAGCTGGTTTTGCCACTGCAGTGCTGCAGGGCATCCTAGCTTCGCCTAACCCAGTTTAGTACCAGCCACCCATCCATAGCTTTGGGATTCAACCCAAGTGTGATGACTGCAGCAGTGTAACACGATGAACATAGTACAGTTTTGTACCTACCATAAATGTAGATGTTCGAGTGTATATACTGCTGCAGTCCAGGTTACCCTCCCACCATCCCCTATACATACCAGGGTGTTAGTTATAGCTCCATGTTCATCAATTAATTGGATGCATGTCTATATGGTGTATTTGCTATTAGTTAGTACTATTGTTTATCTTTTAAGGAATTTTTGCATAGCTTTTTGTTTTGCCTTCCTAGTTGGGGGCACCTGACATCTGGGGCAAGAAAAACTGAAGAAAATGGCGTTGGCTGCCTCTTTTATACCCCTGTCGCACTGACGTCAGGGAAGAAGCGACGACAGCCGACGCTGGACCAAGGCTTTGGGATTCGGCCAGCTGCGGGACCGCCTGATGACCGGATAACCCAAGTGTGATGACTGCAGCAGTATATACACTCGAACATCTACATTTATGGTAGGTACAAAACTGTACTTTCTGCCATGTATAGGAGCCTTAACCGTATAGCTGTAAAGTATCCCTTTAAATCAGGTAATCCCATTCTCCCTTGTTCTGTTGGAAGGATCAGCTTATCCTATGTGACTCTTGCCCTTTTCCTCTTCCAGATAGAGTCCTTTAACTCTTTATTAATTTAACTCTGTATTACGTGCTATCCACAAATTCTCCTATGGTTGATAAAAACATGCCTGACCTGTGTATAAAACTAAAGGGACTAAAAACATTCTCTGCTTGTAACTTGTTATCCATATACATAAGCAAGTGCTTCCAGTTACTCACTTTTTGTGTTATCTTTTTTTAGTCTCTTCCCATATTTCCTTAGCTGCCATAACAGAATTTTTTTAACTCATAGTCCTAAGTACTTAATTTTTATCATGTCCCAATTAATATGGGTACTGCTGAACCAATTTGTATGTGGGTACATAGTTTACAGCTATAACCTTTGTTTTATCTTTATTAATTTTGTATCCCCAAAAGACTTGAAACTGTCTCAGAATGTTCCACCACACTGAGATGTTCTTTTCTGTTTTTATTAGGTGCAAAATAATATTATCTACAAATAAAGCCAAATTTTCTTGATTACCATACCAATTATATCCTTGAATTTCTCAGTCCCTTATTTTTTGCCAGTGGTTCTAAATATAACATAAATAACAAATGGGAAAGAGGACTCCTCTGCCTGGTTCCTCTATTCAGACAGAACTTATCAGAGAGGAACCCTTCCATTTTAATTTTCCTCTCAGATCCCTCATGTGTCCTCCTAACTGACCTTATTATTGTGTCACAGAATGCAGATACATCCATTGCCCCAGTCAAAAAAATCCCGGCATATTCTGTCAAATGCTTTCTCTGCATCAAAACCCACAACAACAGTGGATTTATTTTACATTCTGCTTCCATCTGGATCATTATCGTTCTATTAATATTGTCAAATGTTTGCCTCCCTCTACAAAACCACTTTGATCCATATGTATCAGTTTTGGCAACACATTTGCCATTCTTTTAGCCGTTATAACCATAAACACTTTATAGTCATGGTTTAGAATTGAAATGGGCCTATATGAAGCTGGGTTTGATGGGTCTTTTTGTCTTTAGGTATTACAGCCACCACAGCTTTCTTCCAGGATATTGATGCTTCTCCTCCTTTTAAAAATACTGTTAAACAAAACCTTCCAAATCTTTATCAATTTCTTCCCTCCTAGCTTCCAGATTTCCACAGGAATACCATCCATTCCTGCAGACTTTCCTTTGAATTGGTTATACATCACCATTTGTATCTCATCTCCTCCTAACTGAGCCTCATCTACCTCTAACTGTGGCATATTTAATTCTTCCATAAATATTTCCATTTGTGCTTTTTTAATGTCCAAATTTCTTTGCTTTATACAGATTCTCATAAAATTTCCAAAATATTTCCAATAACTCAGGATCTGTGGTTATTTTCCTTGTTTTAGGCTCCCTGATATTGGAAACAACTCTTTCTTTTTGTGCTAAAAGTCTTTGTGCTCTGGAGTTATTATCAAAATGCAGTTGCTTAACAACAATCTTTCTAAATTCATGTATATGATCCAGATAGTCCCTTATTTTCTCTTTGGCACTCTGCAGTTGCGCCTCTTCTTGTTCTGTGAGATTGCCCTTATTCTGCAATAAATTTAACCTTTGTCAATTCCTCTAAATAATTCTTGTTATGTCTTAACCATGTCTCTTTTTCTTTTATTTCTATCTTATGTTTAAACTCCACTTTCATTTTATCCTGCTACTTACCTATATTTTCTGAAGGAACTGCTATCTTCTCTAATAACTCTGGTATAATTTCTACTCTTTTAAGAGATAGATAGGGAAGTGCCAGTGTCTCATTTCTACTTCATTATCATGCATTTTTATCTTGGTTATTATTGGTGCATGATCTAAAATATTTATCGGATTTGTATAAAAACTTTCAATTAAATCTATGTATTGCTATGAAATATATTTTTTGTCTAGCCGAGCTCAGTTGTTGTATCTTGGGGAATAATATGTAAATTTTCTGTGAGTTCCCGCTTCTCTGTTCACATCTTCCATACCAAATATTTTCATAAATTGTAAGTAATATTCCCTGTTGAAAGCTGATTATTTCTCACAGGATTTTCTTAAGCTCCATTTTAGCAGTTTTAGGAGGAATATAAATACATGGCAGTGTAATCCTCTTCCCTTGCCAGTAGCATATTACTAACACAAATCTACTATATATTTTATTTCCTCTTCTATCACTATTGGAACTCCTGTAGCAATTAATATAAGTACTCCCCTTTTCTTTTGTCCCAGATATTCTACAGCTGTTTGCACTCTGCATTTCTTTTTTTCTATATAGCTGTCAGACCATTAACATTTGAAGGTAATATGGAAAGTGTTGCTATTATAATAAGGAGTTATTGTTCCCACCTGAATGTATAATAGCTTTTTTTAAATGTAGAAGTCAAACACACTCCAAAAACTAATAATTCAAAAGAAGCAGGATCCAAAACGAAATTCCACAGCAAATTTTATTGATTTTGAGCGCTTTCGTCGGCCTTAAGCCTCAGACTTCATCAGAAACACTTGAAATACAATGTAACACACTTAAATATCAACTCAGTACAATCACATGATTTTAAAACCACACCCCCCATTAACTAACACAATTAATTCATAAAGAACACCAGTTCATTGATGAAAAAACTGTTTGATGTTCATCGTGTTTCACTGTTGCAGTCATGACTGTAGGGTTCTCCCCTGCCGGCAGGCAGTCCTCAGTCGGCCAGAATCCCAAAGTCTGGGTCCGGCGTCGGCTGTTCAACCATGGTCCCTGATGTCAGAGCGCCAGGAGTACAAAGCCGACGCCATCTTCTCCAGTCTTTCTTGCCGTGCGGTGATAGCAGTTCGCAAGTGCCGGTCGGCTGACTCCTGACGATTTTTTCTGATAAACTTCAGTCCGAAGATTTTCTTCTCCACTCAAAGCTAAGTACCCCGTTGGGGAAACTTTTTTCTTGCTCCACTCCGATGTCAGAAAAAGTTAATAATTGTATTTCATGTGGGAAGCAAATACCTCATAAGGATTTTCATTCTTACTGTATTCCTTGCTTAGGCCCTGACCACGACGTAGCTAGTTGTCGGTTTTGTGCTAGATTCAATCAACGTACAATTAAGCGAAGGTACGATTTTGCTTTTCATTACTTCGGTAGGCGCTTTAACTACAAAATGTCGTCGGATACGGTCCAGCTACTGGAGTTCACAAACGTCGCAAGGATAAACACAGGCCTCCGAGGTCCAAATCTGATGATAGCGCACAAGCGGAGCCAGCTTCAGATTCGTCCGTCGTCAGTGAGGCGCTTTTGCAGCCCCTGTCGTCAGCCATTTCAGAACCGACGGCCGAAACGGACTCTCATGAGGAGCCAACCAGGCCTTTAAATATTTCTATTGCAGGACCTTCGGACAATGCTCCTTCGGATGGGTCCGGAGCCGCTGTGCAGGTACCGGCTTCCGAAGGGGTTTTCAGGCCTACTGAGCTTTTAATAAAGACAAAGGCAAAGACTCCTTCTAAATCAAAGACTGCAACACAGGCCTCTTCTGAACTGGCTCCCAAGTCACAGAAACAGTTACTCAAGATGGCGGAGGATTTACTTACTATGATTAGGGGTTCACATCCCCCTCCAGATAAAAGGTCAAGGCAGGATGTTTATTATGATTCCTCTGATCAGGCTTCTGTTTCTTCAGTTTCTTCTTCTGACCAGGAATATTCATTCCCTCCTTATGAGGATTCTGATGCTGAGGAATCCATTCCTTCAGCTTCTCCCCCTGAGGATTTCTCTTTTGGGGAAACTTTGCATGAAATGAGGGAACATTTCCACTGGGAAGGACAGGAGTATTCGGAATCTAAGAAAAGACTGAGGGATTTTCTTCTTCTTCCCCGACATAGACCTCTAGCTATTCCTCCTGTTTTGGATATTGTGGATGATGCCTTTTCGGAGGCTAACTTAACCCCTGACTCTTTTCCTCCTGCTCCTTTTAAGCCTGATAGATATTACAGGGTTCCTGATTCCCACCAGTTTTTATACAAGAACCCTTCTGCTGACCCTGAAACCATTTCTCAGGGTCCTAAGGGAGTTAAGGCCACTTCTGCCAAAAATCCCATTCCCACTGAAAAGGATTCTAGATCCTTAGAAAGATGGGGCAAAAAAGTGTACACTTCTGCTACTTTGTCCATTAGGGCTTTAAACTGTCAGTTTCATATGCTGAAATACCAGCAATTTCTCTTGTCTGTTTTAAAACAAAAGCTTACTTCCATTTCTGCCTGTGCAGATGATAAGGAATTACATGACTTATTGCATGCCACTGAACAAGTTGGGAAGCATGGTTTACACTGTGGATTTGATGCCTTGGAGGCTTCCTGTAGGGCTGCTGCCTCCGGCACAGTCATTAGAAGGCATGCATGGCTAAAGGAACAAAATTTGCCTGAACAAGTAAAGGCTAAATTATTGGATGCTCCTGTTCAGCATAATGTTTTGTTTGGATCAAAAGCTGAAGAGGTGATTAAAAAGATGGTGGATAAGGCGAAATCCTTGCAAACAGTTAAAGATTTCTCACAAGTACAGCCACCTAGATTTAGCAGGAATTGGCCTTCAAAAAATTGGTCCTTTCCCACTTCAGACAGGCCTCAGAGGGGTAGATATAGACGCTCCAGAGGAAGGCCTCAAACACAAGCTTCTTATCAACCAAGACAGTGGACTGCTTCCACCCCTAGGGGAGGAGAGGACAGGTCACAACCTCATAGGAAACAAACTCAATGACTCCCTCTGTTGGGCTACAGGAATTTCTTGCCTGGAAGCCCCTCTCGGAGGAAAACTCTCTCTTTTTTATCAAAATTGGACTCATATAACCCAAGACAAGTGGGTTTTGGATGTGGTTTTAAGAGGTTACAAATTCCATTTTCATACCCTGCCAAGGCCAAGCGGATGGCCAGACTTTCCAAAACATCAATGGACGGAGGCCTTAAACCAGGTGGAAGCTCTTTTGGCTATGAAAGCCATAGAACTGGTTCCACTTTCAGAGATGGGACAAGGTTTTTACTCAAGGCTCTTTCTAGTCCCCAGGAAGCAAAACTCATGGAGACCCATTCTGGATCTGTCGGTCTTGAACACCTTTCTAGAGATTCCAAAATTCAAGATGCTTACTCTACAGCAGCTACTTCCAATGCTGTCCAAAGATGCATGGATGGTAACTTTGGATTTAAAGGAGGCATATTTACACATTCCCATCAGGCAGGAACGCAGAAAATACCTCAGGTTCAAGGCCAGATCGAGGCACTTTCAATTCTCTGCGCTGCCCTTTGGATTGTCTACTGTGCCCAGGGTCTTCACCAAATGCCTGGCTCCAGTAGTAGCTTACTGCAGACTCAAGGGAATTCAAATTTACCCTTATCTGGACGATTGTTTAATTCAGGCAGACAGCAAGGATGTCTTACTCCAACATCTAGAATTTGTACAGAACCTCCTCAAGTTCCTGGGATTCTCTGTAAACATAAAAAAGTCAAATTTGAAGGAGATGTTAGCTGTTCAGAAAGCTCTAATGGCCTTCAGGAATCTTCTACAACCAGGACAACTACTAATACGGACAGACAACACCACAGTTATGTGGTACATAAACAAGCAAGGGGGATCTCATTCCTACCCCCTTTGCAGACTAGCCATGGATCTATGGAACACAGCTCTAGCTTGCAATCTGGATCTTCAAGCTCAGTTTCTACCAGGGAATCAAAACTTCCTGGCAGACAGTCTGAGCAGAAACCTTTCGGATCCACACAAGTGGATGCTGGACACCAAAATATTCAGGATGATAACAGCAGTTTGGGGATGTCCTCACATAGACCTCTTTGCATCCCATCTCAATCATCAACTACAGAAATTTTGCACAGGATTTTAAGACCAGAACAATTGTGCAAAGGATATGGGACCTTCTTTTGCAGTTTGTATTTTTTTCTTCATAAAGTGCAAATACAATACTTTTTGTTGTTAAAAAGTAAATACTATTGATGGCATATAAAATTCATAATCATTGCTATAATACTTAATATTCGTGATGCTCCTAATAGCTTATAAACCTTTTTCACATATGGAATTCAGATTTAAGTTTTAAATAACTACTAATAGAAAAGGTCTCATTGAGACCTGGGGAACTGGTAGCATTCACACGGAGTTGCCACATCAACTCCCTATACTCCACCCATACATCTTTTGGCCCACCCCTCATATCCTTGTCAGTGACTTGCTCCAGACCTGAAAATTTGAAGCAGTGCCCACTATGTTCAAAGATGTGTCTAGCTAAAGCATTGGACATGTTGACTTTCCGTATGTCATAGAGGTGTTGGTATATCCATTTATTAAAGGCATTTTTGGTTTTCCCTATGCAAAACATACTGCAATGTTGACAAATTGCAATGTATACTAAAGCTTTTGTCATACAGTTCATCTTATGCATAGGTTTAATAGTACCATAACCTTCGATATGCACAAGATCTGTTTCAAGAACATAACTACATTGTGCACAATGTCCACATCTTCTCATACATCCACCGACACTTTTATATACATTCCTTTCTAAAATGTTTTTAATATTGGAACTTCTTTTATACACAACTACTGGCCTCGATCCCATTTCCATTTTACTTTCTTTTATATTGTTTAATATACTCCAATTGTTATAAATAATGTCTTTTGTCTCACTGAAAACAGGACTAAATGTCAAAATTAAAGCCCTGCTGAAGCCTCTATCAGTGACGCCTGTGTTAAAATTATCTGTTCCACCATCCAGTGTGTTCTTGACATTTATATTTGACAAATTGACACCTAATAGGGGAACAAAATGCCCATTATTTCTTTTGTTGGAAACTTCCTGTAAGATGGGATAAATAAATGTTTCAGGGTGTCCTCTCCTGATTAACATATGCTTAAGGGTGTTCATTTTGTCAGTGAATTGTTTATAATCACTGACCATTCTTGCTAATATCACCCCTTGTCCCTTAACCAATGATTTTTTCTGGTGCATGGGGTGACAGCTACCAAAATGTAACAAGGTATTCGAAAAAGTGGGTTTCCTGTATATTGTTGAATTAAACCCTTTTTTAACCTGGTCCTTAGTGATTTTGATATCTGGGAAATGTACTGTGTCCTTGGTGGATTCCATAGTAAAGGACAAAAATGTGGTATTACTGTTTAAAAATTCAAAAAAACTGTCCAGTGCTTCATCCGTACCATCCCAAAATATCAGGATGTCGTCCAAAAAATGCCCATAAAATTTACGGACCAGGTTAGAGGCACTGTCAACATGTCCAATGCTTTAGCTAGACACATCTTCGAACATAGTGGGCACTGCTTCAAATTTTCAGGTCTGGAGCAAGTCACTGACAAGGATATGAGGGGTGGGCCAAAAGATGTATGGGTGGAGTATAGGGAGTTGATGTGGCAACTCCGTGTGAATGCTACCAGTTCCCCAGGTCTCAATGAGACCTTGTCTATTAGTAGTTATTTAAAACTTAAATCTGAATTCCATATGTGAAAAAGGTTTATAAGCTATTAGGAGCATCACGAATATTAAGTATTATAGCAATGATTATGAATTTTATATGCCATCAATAGTATTTACTTTTTAACAACAAAAAGTATTGTATTTGCACTTTATGAAGATTAAAATACAAACTGCAAAAGTTTTGTACATTTAATTTTAGGTAATGTTCCTTTAGGAACAAACAGTTTTTCATCAGTGAACTGGTGTTCTTTATGAATTAATTGTGTTAATTAATGGGGGTGTGGTTTTAAAATCATGTGATTGTACTGAGTTGATATTTAAGTTTGTTACATTGTATTTCAAGTGTTTCTGATGAAGTCTGAGGCTTAAGGCCTACAAAAGCGCTCAAAATCAATAAAGTTTGCTGTTGAACTTCGTTTGGATCCTGCTTCTTTTGAATTATTAGCTTTTTTAAATGTCTGTGTTCTGCTTTTGTGTTACATGCATGCAGTAATGTTTGGCAGGTTGATCTTTCATACAGTTGTTTTTTGTCATGTCCACTTGAACCTGTGTCACATCTTACAATACTTTTTCTTTTAATGAACATCCTAAAAAAAAAAAAAATAAATACCACAATAACGTTATGCACCCCCATGTGGGGACCTTTGCCCCTACATTTTCTCCTTAGTTTTATATATAAATATAGTAACTCCATGGTCACACAACTGATGAGAAAAGAAAAAAAACACAATAATTCAGTACTGAAGCACAAATACAGATGCACAGGTCTGGGGCACAACATGATGCTGACCTTTGCAAACTAATCATTCTCTGCTAGACTCTCTTCCTTAATAACACCTATGCTAAGAAACAACACTATCACATACTTTATATAGACTTCTGTATTTTTCTAGCAAATACGTTTTCAGTCAAATGAGGTCTCGGTCAAATGGGTTCAAACATTTGAGATTCATTCAAATGAGCATTCAGTCAAGTAACGTAGACAGATTTCTGCTGATAACCTTCTCTGATATGAATAAAATGATTGCTGAGCTTCTGTCCTGTGAATTCAAATCTTCTTTGCTTTTCATGGTCTTCTGTGTATCTTAAGTAAAACTCTCCCTAAACTGCTTGTATGATACTACTGATGCTGTATGCCATGCAGCAGCAACTGGATCAATCATGCACAAGTATGAGTGGCTTAGGACACAATATTCCTGAAGATATTAAAGCACAGTTACTTAATGCCCCATTGGATAAGGAAGTTTTATGTGGTACTTCTTTAGGAGATATTTTAAAAATTTGTGATGATGGGGAAAACTGATCCAAGGAATAAAGCAGATGTTTCAGTCTTCTATCCCGTAATATAGTAGGAATTACCCATCTAGTTCTGGTCTGTATTAGGAAGCCTTATAAACAATCACAGTAGAAGCCTTGGAAACAATAATACAAGAAAAGTGTCAAGGAAATCAAAGGAAAAAAGGAAGCAGTGCTAAAGATCAATCACAAAGTAAGAAAAATGCATCACTATCCTTTCTCTTCCTCTTCCTTCCCTACCTTGCCATTCCTCTCATTCTGACAGACAGTATCGCTCTCTTTATTTCACTTTTTAGCAATAGATCACAACAGATGTCTGGGTACTAACAACAGTCCAAAACATATACAATATTGGAACTTTTAATCAAATTCATCTTTTCCCTTCTATAGTTTCTGTAGTTATCTTAAGGCATCATAGAATCAGTTCCAAAATCCAAACAGAGCAAATTATTTTATTCAAGAATATTCCTAGTACCCAAAAAGGGGGAACCTAGAGACCTCTACTGGAGCTGTCTTTTCTCAATCCATTCATAAGGGTTACAAAATTCAAAATGCTCACCCTACAAGCACTTTTTCTGTAATTCCCCTTCTTTCCATTTTAATGACTTTGGGCCACAAAGACACCTTTGGTCACATACCCATTTGCAGAGATTTAAGATTTTTAAGATTTTCTGTTTCTGGTTCATGTGACAAAGGGAAATACTGCCAGCCCAGCTAGCTGGAAATTTGTAAATAATTAGATGTCATTGGTGGATATCGAAATGATTTGTGTAAGATGCTTGTGTTACAAATGTATTAGAACTGTATGTCGTGTATATCAAATTGCTTGTACAGATATGTGTGTTGAAAAGGGCATTTGCAAAAAGCTTGTGTTTAAAATGGACCCACAGTGTGCCCCACTAGAATAGAACAGAAATGTAAATCCAAAAAAAAAAAAAATTGGATTTGTGGTTTGGACTTGGTTTGTGTGGTTCCTGGGCTTCTACCTTCACTACTTGTAGAACAGAAATGTACGTGCACTGTTGTATCTGTTTAAATGTATATATTTTAACAGTGGAAATGGGAATACTGGATGTTAACTTCAGAAAAATAGCTGAAATTAAATTACTTTATGGCTACGCAATAAAATATGGTATTTTTCAGTTTTCATTGCAGGTACAGTCACAGAGTCCATAATGAGAAGTTTTCTGTTTTGTCTTCAAAGTTAACTAATTACTACCTCAGAAAGTATGAAGGAATGCAATTGTTTTATGTCTTCTAGCATCTGCCAAAGATCTGAGGTATATATTTTCACAGATAGATGCTAAATACTGCCAGCTTCCTGCAGTGGGGGTTTCACCTGAGATAGAGTCAGATGACAAGAAATTATGTCATTCTGCAAGCTATCCCAGCAGTAACATTTGCGATATTAATTTGAGAGCTCTCTGAGAGAGACAGTGCATTCTGTATTCTGTCTTGAACCTGACAACAACAGGAACCATTCCCTACACATCTGCCTTGATCTGATGAAGTACGTTATTTGGGAATAGTATAATTTTCTTAGATATAGTCAGGAATATAGCAAAGCCTAGATTAAATATTTTCTTTATTTATTTGAGACTGTCCTATAATGTTGTTTTAAATATTTCCTGTAATTTTGAACTCTGTCACTTTGATTATACACTGAGTATTTTCTTTTTTTTTTATTTATTATTAAATATATTTAAACTTTTTTTCATTGTGGCTGATCTGTCTAGAGACATTTAAGTTTTGAGAATACTTGCATATTTATTTGGTGACACCGTGTGGGTCACTTCTAATAGCCTTGCACTTGGTCAAACTACTACTTGTATTAATATTAATATTACACAGTAAGATTGGACACTCTTTGTTAAGGGCCTTAAAGTAGCTGATAAGGATTTGGCTGGTGGCAGTGATAACTACCTTATAGTCTAGGAAAAAGGGGGCATAGCTAATAAACCTGTGTCAGTCTTTCCCAGGTAGGTGTGTGTGTGTGTGTGTGTGTGTGTGTGTGTGTGTGTGTGTGTGTGTGTGTGTGTGTGTGTTAGCTACTTGGGCAGGAACACAAAGCACTGGTTGGACAGAGAGGGTAATGGAGTTCTTGGCTTGGCCACTCAGCTGACTTCTCAACTCTATAGCTGTGCCAGTGGGGAGTCTTATTGGAGATTTGGATAAAAAGGGAAAAACGGCCCCAGACTGACTGTGGTCTCTGTGTTCTGTTAAGGGAAATTGCACTTGATGCAGAGAGCTGCATCTGGAAATACTGTGTGTGTGTGTACTTGTTATCGTCCCAGTTTACATCCCCCACTATTGTCAGTGGTGAGGATTGAGGCTCCTTGATTACTGGTCCAGTGGTGGGTCGTGACATTATTAGTGGCAGTGATGGAATCACCACATCACATATTGGGATTCAGTGGTATGGATATTGAACTCCTGTAGCCTGTAAACAGTGGTCACTAAAGGTGTTTGTACTCTCAAGCAGCCACACAGTAGACAGTCAGAGCTTCATATCACAATAGTTTTATTTATTTTTTTGTTAGCTTAGTTAGTCAGGGAGAGCAGGCAAGGATGTCAGCTGAGGAGTATGGCAAGCTGACAAGAAACCAGTTGGCAGAGATGTGCCAAGACAAAGGATTGGTGCATGCCAACCTGACTAAAGCAGAAGTCATTGCAGCGTTAGTAACAGCCGCATCACAGACCAGCAACCAGGAGGACAGCCAGACTTTGGGGATGTGCAACTCTCAGAAAATGGAGAGTTCATCCTTTCCACAGAGGACTTAAAAATCTGTCTGGAGTTAAAGAGACTGAACTGGAGGCCAAATGGTTGGATATAGAATCAGCAGAGAGACTGCGACGTTTAGAGGCTGAAGAAAATGAGAAACTGTGACAGAAGAAACAAATGGAATTAGAAACAGCAGAGAGACTGAGACATCTGGAAGATGAAGAAAATGAGAAGCAGAGGCAACATGAAAAGGAGATGCAGGCTCTTCGCCAGGGTCATGGAGGTAATGGGGAAGGGAATAACCGAACCCCAGAAGCAGTAAAGGTCAGTTAATTTCTTCCACAATTTACAGAGTGTGATAATTCTGATAGTATTATTCATATGTCTGAAAGGGTATGTAAACAGTATAATACTGACCAAGGGCTCTGGATATGGTTCCTGACCCCCTTACTCCATGGTAAAGCTGTAACTGCTGATCTGATATTGTTAATCCTTGTTCATTCCTTATGTATGGGTATCACTTCCGACCTCGGAACCGAGCCGGCCATTTTCCAAGCTCGCGTCAGCTACAAACTCTCGAGCTAAACTCTTACCCATAATCCCCCTCTCGCTGTTACCTCAGATTTTGTTTGCCGCGTTGCCATTCGGTCGTGTCAAGCTGCTTCTCTTGAGCTAAGTATAGTTATTTTTTGTCAGACTAGTCATATATATAACTTTTTCTGTCAGAAAAGTTTATTTTTTGTTGTCTCTTACCCTATCGCATTTAGTGACCATATTTTCTTGAGTTTCTTCTCTTTACTCTGCACCTTTTGCCACGAGGTATTTCTCCCTTACCATCGTTGGTAATCTCGTCCTTTTCTTCATACCTTCGGGTATTCTTTTGTACCATTGCTGGTACCTTTTCAACTGTCCCCTTTTTCTATCATGGCAGATAAGAAAGGTAGTCCGGGATTTAAAAGGTATTCTGATTGTGGACACAAATTACCTACATCAGATGCACACTCTTTGTGCGTTTATTGCTTGGGTGTGTCCCACTTATCTGTTGGCCCACCCTGTGCTATTTGTAAAAATATTTCTAACAACCTTGTTGGAAAGGAAAAATAAGTTGTTGCTGAAGTGACTTCTCAAATCTCCCTTTTCAGAGGCTATTTTTGGGTCGGAGGCTTCAACCCCTCCTAGAGCCCATAAGAAAATTTTGGATGATCCTACTAAGGCCAAGTCTTTGCCTTCGTCCCCGGCTGGGGACTCCTGCCAACCAAGATCCAAGAAGGCTAAAGTTTCTGCTTCAGAGCTCACTCAATCAGCCCCAGTGCTTTCAGTGTCTAGACCTTCGGCACCATCAGTGATCTTGGCTCCGTCTTCTCCTGTAGCCTTTACTATATCAGCACCGAGGGACTCCTCGGTTCAGACTATTACGACTACTACATCAGCACCGACCGTTCAGTCGGCGCAGACCTTGACCACATCAGCTTCAACATCTTACTCGGAACCGACACCTCAGTTATCAGCTCCAATTTTGTCGGTTCCAGCTTCGGTACCGGCAACCACTTCAGCACCGATCCTTGTGTCAGTGCAGACCGTGACCTCGGCAGCAATGATTTCCTCGGTGCAGACACCCGTAGTCCAGTCTCTCGGCACCGTTGTTCTCGGTGCGGACTGGTGAGGTGGACACCGAGCTTGTCTCTTCTGTGGACAGACCTGTTTCTCCCTCAGTCTCCATGAGGTCCACTAGAAGACTTTCCGAACACGACGTGTTGCGTCTTGTGGATCAAGTGCTTCTGGCCAGAGGTATCCCACCCCCAGGACCTATCCTTCCTTGGGAGGTGATCACCCATCTCCAAAGACCCCTTCTTATTCTCCTCCTTCATTGCCTTTGAAGTCCAATGATATAGCACAGTCTTCCCCCTCTGTGGTTCCCTTTATGGCTCTCACTAAGGAACCGCAGTTGCCTTCATGGCAGGAGAGTTTTTCTATGACCCAGGATGACAGTTATGACACGTGTAATTTGCTGTTCCACAGCCATCTGGTGACTCCGAGTCGGCAGGCTGAGCCACTTAGGGGAGGGGTGACCCCTGTCCTGGACACTCACCCCTCTTCAGGTGGACCAGCCTTTCAACTGATGGAGAAGGGTCTGGCTTCTGCTGGCAATACTGTGCTGTCTATCCCCTGCCCTCCTCTGGTACACTGTTTTCACACATCGCACCTAGCAGACACCGGCTGCAAGGGCCTCAGGATATATTCCCACAGGAAACCCCTTTTCCGCTGTCTTCCCCAGCTTCTCCCTCTGAGGAAGTCCACTGGAAAAGTTCATGTAAGAGGAAGCACATGGACTCCAGAGAGGAGTCCCTCAATGAAGACACAGACTTTGATGAGGGGGAAGGATCCCCTTGCTCACCCTCTGAGGTATCCTTTGGTGATATCCTCGAAATCCTTAAACAGAGTGGTGACTGGCAGCCCTCTAATCCGACCTCTGAGGAGTCTGTGTTCCTGCAGGCCTTTCGCGCCTGGCCCCCTACCTCTGGGTTACTCCACCTGCCGATGAACTTATCCGGCTCATTGTGCAGCATGTGTGGAAGGCTCCTAACACCATCGAGGCTGTTCCCCGGAGGTCAGATAAGATTTTGCCCCCTCCTGCTACTGATCCCCATTGGTCTAAAGGTCTTCCTGTGGATGCTGTGGTGGTGGTAGCCGCAACAAAAAAAGGATCTGGTGGAAGAAGAAAGCCAGACTGTCCATCCGCTTAACAAAGAGTCCTGGGCCCTGGACAGGATAGGGAAGCGCACCTTTGCATCAGCGACCTTTACTGTCAGGTCCCTGAATTATATGGCTAACTTTACCAGGGTACAAAGCGATCTGATTTCCGAGCTCTCTCAAACCTTGGCTGGTGCCGTGTCTAATGAGGTCCATGACAAAGTGGCCTCTCAGCTGGCACCATTGAGTCAATATCTAACTCCTCTATGTGACTGATATCTCACGCATTAGAAGGAGCAGCTAGAGTGGTGGGTTCAGCTGTGGTCTTGAGACAGCAAGCCTGGATGCGCTTGTGCAATTTCGCGGAACCCTTTAAGGCTTCCTTTCTTAATGCTCCCATTGAGGCCTCTTCTTTGTTTGGACCCAAAGTTAAAAGCACACTGGCCAGATGTGAACAGGACGGTAAGTCCCTTTCTGCCATAGGCATCCGTTATTCTTCCCCTCAATGTGCTTTCTCCTGAAACCAAAAGAGTGGGAAGATATGGTTCAAGAAATCTCAGGGCCTTTTCGTGACACACAGGCCGAGTTCTCCCCTAGAGGCAGAGGGGGAAACTCACAGGGAATACGCTCCTTTCGGGGCAGTGGGGGTCCGTGTAACTAGGGTTCCAGGGACTCTTTCCCTGGCCAATCCTACCAGCGCTCTTGAAGAGTGGCACAACTCCTTTCTTCTGGAGGTGGTTGGGGGTCGTTTCTCCTTTTACCTTTCTGCCTGGCTAACCATCACCACCGATTCTTGGGTACAAAGGATTATAACCAGAGGCTATCATATCCCCTTCGATCTTTGTCCTGTCCCTTCAAAAAACCTTCCTGACGTTCCACCCAGTCAAAGGGAAGAAGCAACACTAGAAATAGAAAAGCTGTTAAGAAAGAGAGTCATCCAAATAGTCCCTCCAGACCAGATAGGATCCGGATTCTACTCAAGACTATTTTTGATGCCAAAGAAAACCGAGGACTGGAGACCAATTTTGGATCTCAGTGTATTGAACAAGTTTATGAGAGTATAAAAATTCCGGATGGTCACAATACAGTCTATCCTCCTGCTTTTGGAAAAAGACGATTGGATGTGCTCGATAGATCTTCAAGATGTGTACTACCACATAAAAGTGGACAGGCCATCAAGAAGATTTCTGTGTCATTACTGAAAATTATATGTAGGCATATATATATATATATATTTATTTATTACGGGTTATTATATTATATATATGTGTGTATATGTATGCATTTATACACATATATATAATTTTTATATTTTTATATATATATATATATATATATATATTTATTGTACACATTTGACTCTTTTATATACATGTTTACAGATGCACAGAATATTTTCAGTAATGACAACAATGACATATTATTTATAATCAATATTGATTGCTGCTTTATGGTTTTAAGATAAGTAATATGTAATTTTGAGCCATTTGGGGGTGTGTATTGTTTTTATTCATGGTGTTTTGAACCTGTATTTTTGTTTATTTTTGTTTATTACAGTTTTACAGAATGTAATGTTCCAAGCAGTGGTGCACAGACTTTTAATTAGAAGTTAGCCCTTTAAATTTGCTATCAATTAATTTTGTTATCAATGAATAGATTGTTCAATTAAAGAAATTGTTGAATTTTAGCCAATAGGCTACTAATACTGTGATATAAAATGTATGAATTGGAAAGGGTAACTGGATTCTGAAGAAGTCTCCGTCAAGGAGATGAAAGCGCTTAATCAGTTACTTTTTTCTGTCTTTTATTTTCATTTTCATTAAACATATTTAAAATATCCGTTTGAATATCGTTTTACCTTGTGATTACAACAGCAGTTTGGTTCGTGGTTAAAGGGACAGCCTTTATTGTGCCGGAGCAGCGTTGTGTTCTAATTTTGTTTTGTGCTACAACTTTGGGCTGTGTGGTTACTTATTGCAGTTTCTGCTATGATAAGTACAGTAAGGTATTAGATAGGTTAGGAGTCACTCTTTTGTGAAAACAGTACCTGTGTTCTTCAGGAATGCATCTGCTTAGAATGTCTGCAATGCTGTCACATGATCATACTTCCATATTAGTTTCTAAGCATTAAAACTGGTGGTCCAGTCTAGGGGCAGAGCTGGCATTGTCACTTATGTTTTGCAGGTAATTCTATAGACCAGCTTCCTTTGTGGAGCTTATAAGCTGCACTGTTATGTAATCCCAGAGTCCTTTATTGAGTCCTACAACAGTTATTCTTATGATGTACATAACAGAGTTGTGGATAACTCACAGTAACACTAGATGTACGTAAGTTAGGATCATTTCACAAGATAGGTCCCTATCCTTATGGTTGACATGCTGTGTGCATATTGTATCTGATAACAAATATATCTATTCTTAGACCTCTTTTTTATTTGTCATGTTTTGACTTGTAGAAGTGGATCTTATTTTGTGTATGTAGCTGGAGTTTTATTTTTCTTTATATAGAAAGCAGTTGAATATTATATGTTCCACATAGTTGATATGCCCGGTAACCATTTGAAGTGTCAGGACCCACCAGAGTGAGTCCCAAAAATGACTGAATGGAGAAAAAACAGACTTGCATATGCTAAGTACAAGATGGCCATTTCCTGGAAAATTGTTTGTTTTTTGTGTGATGCATGGTGATCTCATAGTCTTTATATACAAGTTCAAGGAGTGTGGGGCTTGTCCCCCTGCAGAAAAGTTTAAACGAGAAGCAAGATCTTTGAGAGTCGTGCTTTTCCTCAGTTTTCAGTCTTTTTTTTTTGGCTTGTTGGTGCATGAAATTTTAATAAGGAGCCAAGACAGTGCCCTTATATCTGAATCAATTTGCAGTGCCTGTGTGCTTTTCTACTACTTATTTCTAATTTCCTTGCATTTAATGTGCCATATGACCATTTGTTGTTGCATTGTCTTTTCCAGTTTGCAAAAGTGAAGGCACAGATGCCCTGTATTGACCAGTGCTGAAGATTGTATACTGGAGGCATTCAGCTGAAGAATCTGTCTGAGGACTTACATCCACACCTGGCAGACATCCTGTTCATATACTGAGTTCTCTGACAACTGTTAGTAGAACAGTTGTTACATGTGTATCTTGTTTCCTTAAATAGGTCAATATAGAGTAGGTGGTAGAAATGGTTCATGTATACCTTTCATTTCATCATCATTCTCTTGTACTGGCCAAATTTCCTACCTGTGCTAAGGGTTTAATTAATTTAAATTGCTCTGTTTATGGATTTTTCCAGAGATGGTTTTTGTTGGCTCATTGGAGGACTCCGGTAGTGTAGCAAGACACCTTAACCATTGTACCAACCCCCAACCCCTTAGATTACTTTTTTGTCTAGGCTTCATTTATTAGTGCACACATTTCAGTCATTTTGTCGTACAGTGACTGGTTGAAGGCAGTGGCTGATTTAAGTATTTCTTATGGGGATTCTCCATTCTGTGACAAAGAGTCTTTCTCCACCTTCACACTTGAGCTTCATAGCGGACTTGTATTGCAGTAACCATTTGAACTGATTGGTTAAGTGGACCATAATGTTGTGTTCTGGACGATAGCATTTCTTTTGGTGATCACCTCCACCTGGTATACTTCAAGATTGTAGGCTCTAACTTGCAAATAGATCTACCACTCCCCCAGTCTTCTATAAGAACTGATCTTTTGACAAATTCTTGTATCTTCATGAAGGTCATTTTTGAGCTGCCATTCAACTAGTTTGTTCACCTCTTTGAATTTTTCCAGGCAATGCAAACACTGGGGAACCTATCCATGTTATCCTGGATAAATACTGTTAATTATGTTTTTTACCTCTGTGAAGTCCATTGAGATAGCAAGAAAGATCATTTGTTGGTTTTCTTTGCTTCTATTAATGACGTTTTAGCAGTTAAACTTACTCCAAGTGAATTGTTAGTTGTGTTATAGGTTGTTATCAGACATTTAAAATAATGTTTGCAAATGCCATGGTAGACTTTTCATCAAAAGGATAACTGCATGTAGTATTTGCTTTAGGAATGTGTCCACAGTGGCCTTGTTCTGTGGTCAACAAGTCATTAGTACACATCTATCAAGGACTGCAGTTTGAACTTCTGTTCTAGGAGTAAATTGCCCTTTCTTGGAAGGCTGCCCATTAATACATCTTAACTGAAGTTCTCCTTCTGCCCCACTTTGGGATGTTCTTCCCAATATAATGGGAGTATGCACATGTCAGTCAATCTTTGTGAAGGGCTTCTGCACTGGTTATATTATTCCTTCCATTGCTTACCCCCTGCTCATTCGGGGCACTCTGTGGTGTTTGTTTGGATCTCCTATAAGTAAGTAAACTTCTATACGTTTGTAGTTTTTTTTAACATTCTCTGTATGTTTTTTAAAGCTGTTACCCACTGATCAAATGTGATCTATTGGTAGGGCTTTCAGGGTGCACATGTCCTTAACTTCAGTTAAGGCATGTGTACCTCAAGTGCAAGTGTCAAAGGGTTTAAAGAGAGTCACAGGCATGTTCTACCTGTTATAGAGGGCACAGTTGAGTAGTCAGCTGTTATAGGAATATTCACATCTCCAATATTCTAGTTTATCTACTTTTGAGAGTGTTATCTAACTGGACACAGTGCATCCTTTTTTGTCTTGTAGGAATCCATTTGTCTCCAGAAGAGTTTCATAAAAAAGTAGAAATATATTTGAAAGAGAATGATGAAAAAAGCACCATTCTGTTGGACTGCAGGAACTTCTATGAAAGTAAAATTGTAAGTGATGTGTTAATGCTGTGAGCATCATTAGTCTGTACAAAATAAATGTGCATGTCATTTTAGAAGTTTGTTTTGTTGTAATTAAGTAAAATGCTATAATTAATGTTGTTGATGAAATTTAATTATTTTTGGTTCTCGCCTGTAAAATTACCATAGGGATTCACATCTGAGTGTTGTGCAGTTGCACAGTACCAATAGACAGAAGTTCACTTTTTATGGATGGTGGCACACATCTAAGAAGACAGTGTCCCCTTCACATAATTACTAATTAGTACTTGCACTGCATATCTGTGAATATCAAGTTTGCTTTATTTATTTACTTATCTAGTTATTTACTTAATTTTTTTACTTATCTTTGTTTGGTAACTGTGTATGTACAGCTAGGTAGAGTCCATTTACAAGTAAGACCTGTGAAGAAAATTCTCCTTTAGTGACAGTGTCCAGTCTTAAGTGAAATGTTACTCTGGGGTAGAATCATGATTCCCCATTCACTGATCCAAATTGCACTTGAATAAGTGCAGGGAAGAACTCTACTTCATCACATGAATGGGAAACCTGTTCCAGAGAAGCAGTAATCTCTGAGACACATACCTGTCCCTTCAGCATATCTTATTTATGCTGCAGACGAGGTTCTAGGTCCCTTGATGGAATGTTTTGGATGGTATTTGTTATGCAGATGTGCACCAGGTCCATAACAGTAGGATCAGAGGATGCCTTGAAGGCCAGACATAGATCACCTTTGGGCAGTCTGTACGAGATGTAGTACAGGGATAAGGTTTTGAGGTGGACCACATAGGACTTTTTTTACACCATGTAATGTTTTTGTGAGGAACTTCTGTGGTAGCTCCATTTGTTGCATATGCCTGGTCAGGTACATACTGAAGGGGGCATTGTACTCAATGACTGAGCTTAAGAAGGTCAAGTACAATGGAAAAATCACATCTTTGGACTATGATGCCGTACCCTTGCTTATAAGTTGCGCAGCATAGAGTATCGTCTCACTGTGCATTAATCTGGACATTGAAAATCTCTTAACCCTGGACACTCATCAGTTCGGCTTTGTTAAACACAGATCCTGCCTCTTTAATCTTCATTAATTTTTTTGAAAAATTCACTGAAACAGTTGATAGTAGATAGAAATACAGTGCATATGCATACAGCATATCTGGACATGCACTGTTCCAAGTGCAAGCATTATTGACAGACTTGTAATCTGAATAGGAATCCATATGTTGTGCAGGAGATAGTGAACTGTCTCACAAAAACAATGTGCTTAGAAATGCAGGTGCCACTTCTGAAAGCTAAAAAAGTTACCAGTGGTGTACCACAGGGCTTTGTGTTGGGTCTTTTTCTATGTGGCATCTTTTTCTCAGATCTTCAAACCAACACACATAGTCTATGGTTATCCAAGTCTGCAGATGACTACAAATTCGGTGCTGTTTATTTGATTTTTCACTGATTGACTGATGCTTTTTCTGTGTTAACAGTTTGTGCAAGGACAGTGCTCTCAAACTGAACAAGAAAACCTATGGTATAGTACATGTGTATCATATTATATAGGCAACAGAGACACAACTCTAATCAGACACTGTCTTCTGTGTCGCTTATTTAATTTCCAAAAGCATCTCTTCAAGAGCCAAAGAAGTCATACTTCCCTTTTACTTATGTCTTACAAGACCCATTATTGGATGTAAAGCCTTTATTGGCATGTATTTTTGTAAACATGTCATTAAAATAAAAAGATCAGTGGCTTTAAGACCCACAGTTATCTGGAGAGACAGACAAGGTAGCACTCTCTGTACTTATTTGATCTCGCATAGGCTCCTCCATAGTGATCTTTGTCTAGCATTTTGAGACAAGAAAGCTCTGACCTTCCTTGAGCTTGTGTTACTTCGCAGAGCAAATAGTTACCCAAACACCTGGTTAAAGGAACTAGATTTCTGAGTCTTTGATCACAACCAGTTTATTTTGTTTTTGATACTTGAATGTTAAGAAATTTAGGTTCTGAGCAAAGTTTGAGAAGTGAATCTTGGAATCCATTTTGAGAACGCACAAAAGTTGGTTATGATGTGAGACCTAATCACATTTCTTGTAGTGCATGGAACTGATGCTAGTTACTTTAAGGAAAAAAAAGATAAAAAGAAATTAAAGAGTGAAGTGTTTTACTGGCATTGACATTTGAAAGCAGGTAAAGCACTTTGTTCTACAAAGGGGCACTGCTTCTACATGCTGTCTGACAGCCCAAGTGCTTTAAAAACTGATACACACTTCATTCTTCAACTAAAATTTTCGCCACTGATTCTAAATACAACCACAAAGCATTCTATAGCTATGTCAAGGATCTCAATGGCAAGGGGTGGGAGGTTGGCATAATGGTTAAGGTATTTGCCTTATAAACCAAAGGTGCAGGGTTAGATTCTCACACTGGGTAATTGGCTATGCTTAAAATGGCCCACAAAGGCCAGTAGCCTAGTACTAATCTATGAGTCTGTGAGTCTATGAGTCTTGTATAGGCCCTAGGGCCAATAGCCTAGTACCTACCTATGAACCTGTAAAAGTGTGACAAAGTGAAGTTCTAACAGCTTTTAAGCTATTTTATCTTCTGCTGCTCTTCTTTCCCATCTGAAAGTCCATAGTGTGAGACCTGATCGTGATATTACTTAGGTGTCCGTAACATGCATTTGTTAAGCATCTCTAAGCTTGGTTAAGATTAGATGCCGTGCTAATGATGTTCTTAACAAGTTTATCTTTTTCTTGATTTCAAAGTTTTATTGAGACACTTCATGCACTACAAATAAGTATGATATGCTGGCTTTATTTAATCATATCCCAACATATCGCCCACCTCTGTAACAAACTTCTGCTACATGTCAAATAGAGTAGCACCCTTGTCACCTTTAAGGTAAACTCTGATAATTGAATTAGCAGCCTCAAATTCTCTCCTATGATATGTTGTTTTGTCCTCCTTGAGATCTTTTAAATATTCGGATGCCCCAAGAGGTGCGTTTACTGCTTGGGCACAGGACACTTGGATATGCCTTGAGATATTTGCTCGACTTTCAGTCCCCAGGCCTTGGCAGATAGGAGGAACAAGCTCATCTTGAGAGGGCTTCTTCCCTCCTCTGGAGTCTAGTCTCCCATTCAGAAGAAGCAACCCCCCTCTGCTTCCCCAGGTACATCAGCCTCTACCTTTAAAAGAGGGGAAAACTTTCTGATTTGTCTTCTTCGGATCCTTCAGCTCCTTGCTTGTCTCTGGATCCAACAGGCTCTGTGAATCTGAGGGAGTTGGCTCTGACCCATCCTGCCACCCTGCTGGATCCAATGACTTTGGGTCCAAGCAGCCTCTCGGTGCCGTCGGAGGTCATTAGGATCTGTAGTTCATCTTCTCTGGAGCGGACTCCAAAGAACTCCTGTTTATAGCTAAGTCGCAGAGTCTTACTCCTCATCGAAGCAAGTCACCTTCACCAGCTCGTACCTCCCGGCTAAGTGCTTCACAGGTGCGGTCTACACATTCCTCTTTGTCCTCTAGGTCCTGTCGGATCTCACATTTGGAGATGGATCGGATGACGAGGAGCTTCCTTAAAGCCCAGATCCAGCTGGGGATTTTGTCTTCTCTGACCCACGCTGGATCTGTGAGAGCTCTGACCCTGATACCTCAACCTACTCCTCCGATCCATTTGGTTTCAGAGTTGCAGGTCCTGGTGATTTCAAGTGGATTAGCTTTGGATTGTGGGATGTTCTTTTACCCTGCTCTGACAGAGTCCCAGACCAGCTCAGCCCTGATTTTGTCAGAGCAGAGCAGGTCCTGGATCCAAGGGACCTTCGCTGGGTCCTCGGAGTTGTTGTTAGCTTCAACTTTGTGCTTCTGAGAGCAGTCCCTTCCCTTTGGGGCCTCAGCCTTCAATAGCTTGGGGCTGGTGCCTTCTGGCAGTGTCAGATCTGGGGTGGCCTTGTCTCTTTCTCCCTTGGGGACTTCAGCCTCCGGGGCAGGGGGACAGGCTCCTCCGGCATCCTCGGCATTCCAAGTGGCAGAGAGGGCATTCTTGACTCCTCGAGAGATGGTCCCTCCTCCACAAGGCCCCTCCCAATCCTCCATGGAATGAGGCTTTGCTTGTATTCATCCAATCCATGGTCAGCCCCTCACGGAGAGCCTCCAGCCAACCCCTCAGCAAGGGGTTTCCCTTTCTTCTGAGTCCTCGCCCGAGTACCCCACGGAGAAGATTCCCCGGAATCACCAGTGCAAGAGGAAGCACATTGACTCCTGTTTGGAGTCTTTTACAGAGGGCACTGACTTCAAAAAAGGGGAAAGGTTCCCCATGATCTCCAACCAACCATATCTCCTTTGGAGATATCTTAGAAATCCTGAAATAAAAGAGTGGATGGTCTTCCCAGCACCCTTCCTTGGAGGAGTCAGTGTTCCTGGAAGCATTCGGGATGGGACCATCTACATCATGGGTGACCCCACCGGTGGACAGACTTATTGACCTTATTGCCTGCCAGGCTTGCAAGGAGCCTGACACCATGGAACCAGTCCCTAAGCATGCAGATAAGTACCTTAGTGTCCCCAAGGATCATCCCTTCTGGAGCAAAGGTGTCCCAGTTGATGCAATTTTGGTGTTGGCAGCCACCAAGAAAGAGCTTGCTGAACAGAGCTGTACTGTCCACCCGCCCTCCTGAACAAAGAGTCTCAGGCCTTGGACAGACATGGGAAGCGAGTGTATGCCTCAGCCACCTTTTTGCTGAGTGCATTAAATTATCTGGCACATTTCACTCACCTCCAGAGAGACTTGGTAAAGGAACTTTCCACATCTCTGCAGCAGTCACTGTCAGAGGAAGGCTTTAAAAAGGTTTCCCCACAGCTGAATCCCATGGCTTCTATTGCTAACTCTTCAATGAGGCTAATCTCCCACATGGCAGAGGAAACCTGTTGAGTGGCTGGTGCAGGCATAGCCCATAGACGACATGCCTGAATGAGATTATGTGGATTTGTGGACCCCTTCTAAGTATCCTTCATTAATGCCTGCTTTGATGGTGCCTCCTTTTTTGGACCATTGGTTGAGGAGACTCTGACCCCCAGTGCACAGGAAGGCCTTCCCTTGATAGGGAAGGTAATTTCTAACCTGCAGTCCAAATAAATTCTTGGCGCCTTCCCATTCTATTACCTTTTCCTTTCTAGTTATTTGCTCCGAATACCTTGGTTCCTTTGCCATTTATTTCCAATAAATTCCAGCCCCCTCTTGCCTATTATCTGTATCCCTGACCACAGTCATCCCTATCAGCATAATCTCTTCTCCAGTCGTTTGCTGGTTTGGTTCTTAGAATACTCTGTGCTGTTTTACGAATGTAATACTCTGTGTGATTTGTGTTGTTCGCCTTAAGTGTCTGCATCCAAAATCCCAATCTGTCCTTATTTCTTTAGTTTCCTTCCTGTATCAGCATAATTCCTTCCCACTTTGAATTACAGTTTTCTGCTTGTGCTATGTACAAGAGCCTTAACTGTGTTGCTCTAAAATGCCCCCTCAAATTGGATAATCCTAATAAGCCTTGTTCTATTGGAAGAATCAACTTATCCCACTCGACCCTTGATGTCTTCCCTTCCCAGATTAAATCCTTCAGCTCTTTTTTAATTGTTATCCACAGCTTCTCCTCTGGATGATAAAAATATACTTGACCTGTGTATAAGACTATAATGGGACTAAAAATGTTTTGATGGCTTGTATCTTAGTATCCATAGCCATATAACAAAGCTTCCAGTTTCTCAATTTTTGTATTATCTTCTGCTTTGTATCTTCCCACATATCCTTAGCTACCACAGCAGAGTCATTTCTAATCCATACTCCTAAATACTTCAATGTGAGAGTGTTCAATCTCGCCTTTGTTCTTACACATGGGTTCGGAGCCAATCCTCGGCTCCGTGTCGCCCACTGCAAGCTCTGCATCGAGAAGAAGCTCGAGGACATCCAATACCCACAATCCCCTCTGCCTTTACCTCAGATCTAGTTTGCCGCTGCTGCATACGACGCTGGGGACTAGCTCGAGGCTTTTACAGATAAGAATTTATCTTTCTGTTTAAATTTTTCAAAAATTTTCTTCAATATAGTCTATGAATAGTTAGAGTAGGTGTGTGAGTGGACTTTGATATCTCGGTTCCTTAGATTAGTTACTTAGTTTAACTAAAGGGTACAGAGTTTTTCGGGGCCTACCTCCCCTACTTGAATAACTTGGACTAAGTATTGTGTAGTCTGCTTATTACAGGATTTGACACATATTACCGGATTTGACTGTTCTTTTCATTGGAAGTGACTTTTAATTACTGGACTGTCATTATTTCTTGTTGTCATGTCAGAAAAATTAAAATCTGGCTTCAAGCTGTCAGTGTGGCCAAAAATGTCGGTCACAGACAACCACAGTTCCTGTGTCTACTGTCTTGGCCCTCTCCACTTACAAGAGGACTGCTCTATTTGTCACTCTTTTAGTGGGAGGGTCATGACAGATAGGCGAGGAAACTGATGGATAGAGGATTGCTGAAACCCTCTTTCCAGGAGGCCTTGGATGCTTCAGACCAGGCATCCAAGTCTTGGGTCGAAGGCGGAGCCAAAGACATCGGCTCCGAGCTCTTCGAGTTTAGTTGGATCACCGGTTCCACAGACTTCGGGCCGAGTGTTCAACTGTTGGCAGTTTCGAGCCTCGGTCTTGGAACCGTGACGGAGCTCCCTCCACCGACTCTATTGAGGTCGGCTCCGTCTTCGATCCCTTCGACTCGTTCTTCGAGAGCCCTTTCCGACACCGGCGTGGACCGTGGTGCAGAAACTTATGGAGCATACGGCCCTGTCCAAGCTTATTTCGGTCTCCTCTCAGTTGATGTCGAGACTTGAAGGCCTGCCACTATCTCCATCTGTTCCTCCTCCGAGACCTGTTCAGTCTTCGGAGCCGGAAGAGGCTGACCTGATGATTGTGGAGCCCTCGGTGCCAGAACCGCCCTTTTCTCGGTCGGTACCGTTTACCTCGACTCCATCCGATCCGGTACCGGAGTCTCGGGCCGAAGATCTGTCCTTGGTTCTGGGACCGAGTCGGACCGATGTTTCGTTCCGACTCTCCCTCTCGGGCCTCGCACGGATCGATTCGGTTCCGTCCTCGGGTCGGTGCCTTCGGCTCCTGTTTCGGGGATTCTTCCCATTTCTTCGGAACCGGGAGATACCTCGACTCGGGACCCGGGGGCCTTCGACCTCATGAGGAAGGTGTTGTCTACTCAGACAACCACATCAGCAGGTACAGCTTCTCCTCCCGCAAAGGACCGTTATCCTCCTCTGCACCCACGGCCACGCCCAAGCGCCGGGCACCAGTGTCTCAGCCACCCCTGGAGGTGCCCCTCTTCCTCGGAGGCTTCTTCGGATGCTCCCACGAAGAAGTTCCTAGGAAAAGACTGTGTAAGAGGAGACACTTGGATTCTCCACAAGAATCCTTGACATCTGATACTGACTTAGATGAGTCAGAAGGGTCCCCTAAGTCACCTTCAGAGGATGTCTCTTTTGCTGACATCTTGGAGATCCTTAAACAGAGAGGTGACTGGCAAGCCCTCCCCTTCTGAGGATGAGTCAGTTTTGCTGAAGGCATTTGGTGCCCGTCCTTCCTCCTCCTGGGTCACTCCGCCTTTGATGAGTTAATGGATTTAATTGCTCAAGGGCGTGGGAGACTCCTGACACGGTGGAACCTGTCCCTAGGAAGCCAAATAAGTACATCACGGCACCACAGGACAAAGCTTACCTTACCAAAGGAGTTCCGTAGACGCCATGGTGGTGGCAGCGCCACGAAAAAGGAGATGTCGAGTCTTCCTCATCTGTCCATCCGCCTAACAAAGATTCTAGGACCATGGACAGATACGGCAAGCGCATTTTCAGTTCAGTGGCTTTCTCTATCGTTCCCTGAACTATTTGACCCATTTTACACGTTTACAGAGGGATCTAGTCAAAGAGTTGGGAGATACCCTCCAGGGTGCTACAGATGCCGCTGTCTCAGAGAAAGTTACAGCATCTCAACACCCTTACGTCCATTGTGAACTTCGTCCATGAGGCTGATATCCTATGCAGCCAAGGATCAGTAGGGCAGCGGCTTCAGCGATTGCTCTTCAGAGGCAATCCTGGATGCGCTTATGTTCGCTTCGGAAGCCTTCAAGTCTTCCTTTACTAACGCCCCATTTGATGGAGCCACACTTTTGGCCCTAAAGTAAAGGAAACCCTTACCCGGTGTGAACAGGAGGGAAAGACTCTGTCTGCTGTCGGAGTCCGTTTTCCACCTTCCAGACCGTACCCCAAAGGGCAACGTGGTGGAAAATGTGGTTTCAGAACCCCAAGGGTCTTTTCCAAACACACAGGGTGATGCCCCTCTAGAGGCAGAGGGGGACAGAGGTGGAAGACGCCGCCCTGGCGGCAGAGGGGTCCAGAAAATCAAGGTGACAGGGATAACCTCCTGGCAAACCTTTCAGCACTCCTGAGAGGAGGCCCGACTGTCCTGCTCTGGAGGCAGTCGGGTCGCTAGCTTTATACCCTCAGGCCTGGCAAAACCTTTCTTCAGACAATTGGGTAAAAGCATTGTTACCAGAGGTTACAAAATCCCGTTTCTATCCACCCCCATTCCAAAGAGAAAACTCCCAGATGTACCACCCCATCTGCGAGACCCAGCAGCTACGGAAATTTCAAAGCTGCTAAGAAAAAGAGTCATCCAACCAGTCCCAGCAGACCAAATAGGATTCGAACTTACTCAAGGTTCTTTTAGTTCCAAAGAAAACAGGGGACTGGAGGCCAATTCTGGACCTAAGTCATCTCAACACCTTTGTCAAGAAGGAAAAGTTCCGAATGGTCACGCTTCAATCGATCCTTCCATTCTTACGGAAGGACGACTGGATGTGCTCAATAGATCTGAAGGACATACTACCACATCAAAATGGCCAGGGCGTCCAGAGATCACTTGCGCTTCGGCTGGGAGCCAGTCACTATCAGTTTCGAGCCCTGCCCTTTGGTCTGACCACAGCCCCCAGGGTCTTCACCAAATGCATGGCAGTGGTAGCGTCTCATCTGAGGCGCCTAGGATTCCAGGTGTTTCCGTATCTGGACGACTGGCTCCTGTCTGCCACCACCAGGCGTCAACTGATACATGCCAGGGATTACTCCTACAAGTTTGCACACATCTTGGCATTTCAGTAAATTTCGAGAAATGTTTGCTACAGCCATCACAGCATATCTTATTCATAGGAGCGGAATTAGATACTCGTCAGTTAGTTCTAAAACTTCCGACCCCTTCTGCTGTCGTCCAGGAAATCCCCAGCAAAAATTGTTCTGAAAGTTCTGGGTCTCATGGCAGCTTCTCTCATAGCAATACCATTGGGAAGACTGCCTAAATGCTAAAGGCCTTTTCAAAATGGATTAAAATTTATGTTTAAAATTTGAAAAAAAATAAAAATACCCTGGGGGGTTTTTCATGTTTCTGAACAGGTGGGTAAGCATTCTTTGCAATGTGGTTTTGATGCTGTACAGGCCTCGCCTAGGGTGGCTGCCACTGGGTCAGTTCTTCGCAGGCACGCCTGGCTGAGGGATCAAAATTTATCTGACCATGTTAAAACAAGGATTTTAGATGCTCCTTTACAATCTGATGTGTTGTTTGGTTCTCCTGTTGAGGCAGTTTTAAAGAAAATGGAAGACAAGGCTAAGTCTATGCAGACTGTTAAAGATTTTTTGCAGGTTCAGCCCCCAAAGTTTAGTAGAAATTGGCCTACTAAGGGGTGGACGTATCCTTCTTATGATTCCCAGTCTAGGGTAGATCTAGACGTGGTAGGGGCAGAGCACAGGGCTCTTCAGGCCTAGAACAGGGAGTTCTCCTGCACAGTCTTCGGTGAGGGCAGGGGTCAGTCCTTTCGTGAAACAGACCCAATGACCACCTTTTCAGCTGCCAGAGCTTTCTGCCTGGCAGCACCTTTGGGAGGAAGGTTGGCTCTTTTCAAAGAAAATTGGAGTTTAATTACCCAAGACAGATGGGTATTGGATATCATACACCACGGTTACAGGTTTTATTTCCATACCTTGCCTCCTTTCAAAGGCATGCCAGACGTTCCTCCTCAACAAAGAATAGAGGCTCACAAGCAAATTTCTCTGTTACTTCAAATAGGGGCCATACAGCCGGTCCCTATGCCAGAAGTGGGCCTAGGATTTTATTCTCGCCTGTTCCTAGTACCAAAGAAGGGGAACACGTGGAGACCAATTTTGGATTTATCTATCCTCAACACTTATCTGGACATTCCCAAGTTCAAAATGTTGACGTTACAGCAGCTTTTACCTCTGCTGGGCAAAGATCATTGGATGGTAACTTTGGATCTCAAGGAGGCCTACCTTCATGTTCCTATCAGACTGAGTTGCAGGAAGTATCTGCGTTTTCGAGCTGGGACTTCTCACTATCAGTTCTCTGCATTGCCCTTTGGCTTATCTACTGCGCCCAGAGTGTTCACGAAAGTTCTGGCTCCAGTGATAGCTTTCTTCAGGCTAAAAGGAATACAAATGTATCCTTATTTGGACGACTGCCTGATTCTGGCTCAAGGAAGGGACGAGCTTCTTCATCATTTGGAATGTGTGATAGCAGCGCTAAGATGCCTGGGGTATTCTGTGAACGAAATAAAGTCCAGTCTAGTACCCTCTCAGGACATGTGCTTTCTGGGTGTAAGACTGAATACAGCATCCCAGATGGCCTTTTTGACCCCGGACAAACAAAAGAATCTTTCCCTTTACTTCCATCAACTATCTCATCAGTCCGGGCTGACTGCAAGGACAGTCCTTCAAGCCTTAGGGTTCATGGCATCTTGTATTCTGGTACTTCCCAATGCCAAACTGCATATGAGGAAGCTACAATGGTATCTCAAAAATGTATGGACACAGCACTGCCAGGATTTGGGCACTGTCATTCAAATAATACCTTGCATTCAGAAGGAATTTTGTGGTGGGCTCAGGAATGTCACCTAAACAAGGGACTCTCTGTGACCCGCCAGAGGCAGTCAGATTTTAACGACAGATGCCTCAGACAAAGCTTGGGGAGCTCATCTAAATGGAAAGTGGATACAAGACAGTGGCCTGTCAGACTGCAACATCTACATATCAACTTGAAGGAGATGTTGGCAGTCCAGTTTGCATTAATAGCTTTCAAGGATTTACTTCTTCCAGGGCAGGTGTTGATTCTAACAGACAACACAACTGTCATGTGGTACATAAACAAGCAAGGGGGAACACATTCTTATCCTCTATGCAGGCAAGCAATGATTTTGTGGGAGACTGCTCTCAGTTTACAGCTCAATCTTCAGGCAAGGTTTCTGCCGGGAGCACAGAACTCCTTAGCAGATGTGTTGAGCAGACGAATTATGGATCCCCACAAGTGGAAATTGGATCCTCATGTATTTCAGAAATTGACAGTGTCATGGGGAACTCCAGACATAGATCTGTTCGCTTCTCCACTAAACCACCAGCTGCCAAAGTTTTGCACAAAAAGGTTTCATCCCACAGCTTGGAAAGTGGATGCTCTTTCCTTCAATTGGAGCAATCTTCATGCGTATGCCTTTCCGCCTCTGCCTCTCCTCCCAAAGGTACTACTAAAGGCCAGACAAGACAAGCCAAGGATGATTTTGATAGCTCCAGATTGGCCTCGACAGCATTGGTACCCATTACTGAGAAGCCTGGTACGGAAGCCTCCATGGCCTTTGCCTTCGATTCCACACCTGTTGTCTCAGGAGGACAGTCATTTGCTCAATGTCAAGCTTCACTCTCTGCACCTAACAGCCTGGCATATTCTGTTTTGAACCATAGTAGGCCTCCACTTCCACAGCAAGTTTTGAATGTTATTTTGGAAGCTAGAAGGCCTAGTACAAGGAAAGTGTACGCAGATAAATGGAAGAGATTTTTATTTTGGAGTGCAGCAAAGATTTTGATGTTTCTGAGCCTAATTTAAGTGTGGCTCTTCAATATCTTACTGAGTTACTGGACAAAGGTTTGTCTTTCTCTTCTATTAAGGTTCATGCTGCAGCAATTTCGCTCACTATGATTGTGACCCACCATTGTTTTCTCATCCTTTGTTCAAGCAATTTCTTAGAGGGGCAAAGAATATAAGACCCCCACGAAGAGCTCCCACTCCTGCTTGGGATCTCAATTTTGTGTTGGAGAAACTCACTCTACAACCTTTTGAGCCTGCAGCTACTGCTGAATTGAAGTTTTTATCATGGAAGACTGCTTTTTTGTTGGCTATTACCTCTGCAAGAAGGGTTTCTGAGTTGCAGGCCCTTATGGCTGTTGAGCCTTTCTTAATTTTCCATAAGGATAGGGTATCTTTACGTACTAATCCTTCCTTTATGCCTAAAGTGGTTTCTAGTGTGGCTTTAAACGAAACTATTCATTTACCTACTTTTTATGCAAATCCCCAAAATAAAGGGGAAAAGATTTTGCACACCTTAGATGTACACAGGCAGCTGCGATATTATTTGGACAGAACTAAAGGGTTCAGGCAGTCTCAGCAGTTATTTGTTTCTTTTGCTTTGAGTTCTCAGGACAAGCCTGTGTCAAAACAAACTATTTCTAAGTGGATTGGGTTTTGCATTGCTTTCTGTTATTCCCATCATGGCAAGGAGATTCCAGCTGGGATTAGGCCTCATTCCACTAGGGCCACTGCCACTTCGACAGCTTTTTTGAGGGGGGTGGCAACTAAGGATATTTTGGAGGCAGCTACTTGGAGTTCAGTGCATACTTTCTCTAGGCATTATCACCTACCACTTTACTCTAGATCCAGGGCTGGTTTTGCCACTGCTGTTTTGCAGGGCATTTTGGCAGCTCCTGCTTCCTTATAGTCTGGCCATCCTCCCTTACCTCTGCTTTGGGATTCTACCCAAGTGTAAGGACTGCAGCAATGTGAGATGAAGAACATAGTACAGTTTTGTACCTACCATAAATGTAGATGTTCGAAGATCCACATTGCTGCAGTCCAATTTACCCCCCCCTCCTTCCCCTCTGTAGTTAGAGGCGGTTGTGTGGGTTGGGTTGGCAATATGAGGTATATTGTATATATTGTATATATTGTACATATTTTTAGTGCTAGGATGGTTGGTTGTTTGTTTGCTGTCTTTTGGTTTTGACCTTTATTTTTAGGGTCTTCTGACATCTGGGGCAAGAAAAGACTGAGGATATGACGTCGGTCATGCGCATTTGTACCCTGACGTCCTGATGTCAGTCAAATGCGCCTTGACCGACGTCAGCCTTATACTTTGATATTCGGGCCGACCGAGGACAGCGGACTACCCAAGTGTAAGGACTGCAGCAATGTGGATCTTCGAACATCTACATTTATGGTAGGTACAAAACTGTACTTTTCCATTGCCCTGCTCATGAAGTCCAAGTCTACTCTGTCAAATGCTTTCTCTGCATCAAAACCCACCAATAAAAGTAGTATTTTCTTACATTCTGCTTCAGTCTGGATAATCAGTGTTCTGTTAATATCGTTAAATGTTTGCCTCCCCTCCACAAAACCGCACTGATTCATATCTATCAATTTTGGTATCACTTTTGCCATTCTTTTAGCCATTATAGACATAAACACTTTATAATCATTGTTTAGTATTGAAATGGGCTTGTGTGAAGCTGGATCTGATGGATCTTTATGCTCTTTAGGTATTAACGTTACCACCATTGTCTTCCAGAATGCTGGTACTTCTCCTCCTTTTAAAAGACTGTTAAAACCTTCCAGATCTTTCAGTTTTTTTCCCTCATAACTTTCAAACTTCCAGAGGAATACCATCTATTCCTGTGGACGTTCCCGTAGATTGGTTATGGATAGCCATTTTTATCTCATCCCTTCTTATCCTAACTGTTAGTAATTGAGTCTCGTCTACCTCTAAGCTTGGCATATTTAATTCTTCCATAAATATTTCCATTTGTGCCTTTTCTTGATTTCCATATTCCTCTGCTTTATACAAACTTTCATAACCTTTCCGAAATATTTCTAATACCTCTACAGGGTCTCTTCTTATCTTCCTTGTTATAAGCTCCCCAAGCTTAGTGACACCACTTTCTGTTGCCTGAGTTATTGTGCAAAAAATTTTTTGTGCTTTAGAATTATCAAAAAACAGTCGCTTAACAGCAGTCTTTCTAAACTCATGCATATTATCGAGATAATCCCTTATTTTCTGTTTAGCATTCTGCAGTTACTCCTTTTCTTGTTCTGAGAGATTCCCCTATTTTGCAGTACTTTAACATTTATCAATCCCTCTAAATAATTCTTGTTACTGTTTAACCATATCTCCCTTTCTTTTATTTCCACCATAGTTTTAAACTTCAATTTAACTTTATCCCACTCCCTAGCTATGTTTTCAGAAGAAAATGTTATCTTCTCTAGTAGCTCCTGAATTAATTCCAAAACCCATTCATTTATTTCCTCTCTTTTCAACCAATAGGTGGGAAAGCGCCAGTGTCTCATTTTTATTTCACTGCCTTGCATTTTTATTTTAGTTATTATTGGCACATGATCTGAAAAGATCATCAGGCTTATTTTGAGGATGTTTATCGTATTGATCACTGTTGCAGTAGCCTTAACTATATGGGTTATATCCTGCCAAGGATATAACAGCTGGCTGGGATCAAATATTCAGGGTACGTTTTATGAGCCTCAACTGTCTGGCAGCTCTAGCTGAGATGACTAAAAGAAAAGTTTGGGTACCAAGCCCTTCAGAGATTTAATGTCACTGACGAGTGCACTCCTTTGACATTTTCAAGTATCAGTGGTCTGCTTGTGCTGTTCCTTTGATGGGGAGAGCCACTCTTGATGGCTCTGGGGAATGGAACAGTGAAGGTTTTCCGTTTTTGCAAGAATGTTGTACCCAACCTTGGAGGTGCTGTTGCTGCCATTGGTAACACTAATCGTCCCATTTTTCCTATCAAAAAGAAACTGAAAACTGGCAGTACTGTAGAGGGTTGTCCAAGATGGCTGCACACTGATCAACAGCTTAACTTCAGTACTGCCAGTGTGAAAAAAAAAAAAACTGAAACACAAGGGACAGGAATTCTGTCACTTTTAGTAAATTCATTTGTTGGCTAGTAAATACACTGCCTGGCTGCTAGCAGAGAAGAAATTAAGAAATCCTGAAAGAAAATCAACTAGAATGGATGAAGAGAAAACACTGACTGGGACATATCCTGCAAGCTGATCAGTTAAAAGCAGTTCAAGCTCCACCTTTGATGTATAAGGATTAACCTGCCAAACATTACTGAGCGCATGCATCACAAAACCTGGAAACAGATATAATAGGTGGGAGTAATGACTTCTTACCGTAATGGCGACACTTTCCATATTATCTTGGAATGTCAATGGTCTTACAGTTACAGACAAAAAGGAAGGCATATTTAATAGTATCAAATGCAGAATGCAAATAGCAGTGCTACACGAGACACATTTGGAAAGAAATGAGCATGTGAATTTGATAAAGAAAGGATTTTATGATGGATAATTCATCAGAATATTAGGGAAAAAGGAAAAAAGGAGTACTTAATATTAATTGCTAGAGGAGCTCCAATAGTGATAGAAGAGAAAAAAAAGATAATAATGGCAGATATGTAGTAGTAAGGTGCTACTTGGCAAGGACGGATTACACTAACATGTATTTATAATCCACCCAAAATTGCTTTTATAGAACTTTAACATTTTTTGGAAGAAAAAACTTTCAGCAGAGAATATTACTTATAGGTAGGGACTGGAATTTGATTTGCAGCAATGAGGATGTGTCTAGGGGGCCCAAAAGGGAAAATATAACAAAAAAAGGGGTAGCTTTCTGAAGAAAGTTATGAAAATATTTGGTATGAAAGATGTGAATTCAGTAGTAAGAACTTGGAGAAAATGTACATATTATTCCCCAAGGTATAATAACTGGGCTACATAAGCTAGACAAAAATTGTATTTTATAGTAACGTGCATTTAGTTAAGAACTTTGACACACATTCAGTAACTGTTTCAGATCATGCTGCAATAATTACTAAGGTAAAAATGAAGGGTAATGAAGTAAAAATGAGACACTGCTGTTTCCCCATCTACTTTTTAAAGACAGAGGACTTTAAGGAATGGGTAGTGGAAATTATTCGAGAGTTATTAAGGAAGATAGAAAGTATTCCAAAAGTTGTAGCTAGTGAATGGGATAAAATGAAAATGGAGTTTAAAGGTAGGGTAGAAGTGAAAGAAAAAGATCTGTTATGAAGTAACAAAAATTATTTAGAGGGGCTGACAAAGGTTAAAATATTACAAAATAAGGAAAATCTCTCAGAACAAAAAGAGGTGCAATTGTGGAGTGGTAAAGAGAAAATAAGGGAGTACCTGGGTAATATGCATGAGTTTAGAAAGATTGCTTTTAAGCAATTGTTTTTTGATAATACCTCCAGAGCACAAAAACATTTGGTCTAATGAGTTAGGCAGCAAGTGGAAAGTATTGTTGCCAAACTTATGGAGCCCATAACAAGAAAAATAACCAGAGATCCTGTAGAAGTATTATAGATATTTTAGACATTTTATGAAATTTGTACGAGTCAGAGAAGTGTGTATAACAAGAAAAATCACGAACAAAAATATTTAACATTAACAATATATTTAAATATGCCAAGCTTAGAAGTAGACGAGACTCAACAATTAACAGTTAACACAGGAGAGGATAAGATGAAAATGGTGATTTATAACCAATCTACAAGAAAGTCTCCAGGAATAGATGGTATTCCATTGGAAGCTTGGAAGCTATTAGGGAAGAAAGTGATAAAGATCTGGAAGGTTTTGTGTTTTAAAAGGAAAGCAGGCACTAACAGCCTGGAAAATAGCCATGATGGCTGTAATACCTAAAGATGGTTCTGAAATATTTAACAAAATCTAGAAGATTTAAGATTTTTGCTGGGAAGTGTTTGCATAGGCCCATTTCAATTTTAAACCATGATTATAAAGTGTTTATATATATAATAGCTAAATGAATGTCAAAGGTGATGCCAAAATTGATAGATATGGATCACTGATGGGTTTTAGTGTAGGGGAGGCAAACATTTGGCAACATTAATGGAACAATGATCCAGAGAGAAGCAGAATGTAAGACATTATCAGTGTTGTTGGTGGGTCTTGATACACAGAAAGCATTTCACAGATTAAGTTGAAATTTTGTTAGTAGGGCAGTGGAAGCATCTGCATTTTCTGATACAATAATAAGGATATAGGAGGGATCGGAAGCATGGGGGGGGGGCTGTCTGATAAGTTCTGTTTGAGCAGAGTAACCAGACAGGGGTTTCCTATTTCCCCTTTGAAATTTGCATTATATTTAGAACCATTGGCAAAGAAAATAAGGTACTTGGAAATTCAAGGATATAATTGGTATGGTGTTCAGGAAAAATTGGCTTTATTTGCAGATTATATTATTTTGTACCTGATGGCTTCAGAAAAGGACATCCCAGTGTTGTGGAACATTCTGAGACTGTTCTGTTTTTTATTTTTTATTTTTTTGGATATAAAATTAATGAAGATAAAACAAAGGCTATAGCTGTGAACTATGTAGCCACACATGAATTGGTCAGCAATACCCATATTTATAGGAACTTGATAAATTGAAGTATTTAGGCATATGGATTAAAATGAATTGTGTTATGACAGATAATATGTGGGAAGAGACTAAACAAAAATAATATAGAAACTGAGAAATGAAAAGCTCTTGCCTATGGATATCAATAGCAAGATACAGGCAGTAAAAACATTTTTAGTCCTTTAATTTTTATATACAGGTCAGACATATTTTTTATCAACCAGAGGAGAAGTTGTCGATAGTGATTAATAAAGAATTGAAGGATTATTATCTGGGAGGGGAAGAGGGCACAAGTCAAGTAGAATGAGCTGATCCAACCAATAGAGCAAGGAGGTTTAATATTACCTGATTTGAAGACATATTTTGGAGCTATACAGTTAAGGCTGTTCTATATAACACAAGTAAAAAGCTACAGTTCAAGCTGGAAAGAGATGATGATGAAGTGTGGGGGGGCAGTAATTCAAGAAATAAGGAAAGACTGGGATTTTGGGTGCAGATCCTAAGGAGGAGAGTAACAACAGTCATACAGAATATTATATTCATAAAGTAGCAGAAAGTAAACTAGGAACTAAGCAAACACGGTAATAGAGAAATGAGATTCTGCTGATAGTAATGACTGTAATTAGGTGTACAGAGAATAGGCAAGAGGGGGCTGGAATTTACTGGAGGAATCTGGCAATGGAACCAAAATATTGGGAATAAATAGGGAAAGGTAATAGAATGGGAAGAGACCAAGAAATCATTTGGATTACAGTCTAGTGATTGTCTTCTCTATTAGGGATTGAAGTCAGAGTATTGATAGAGAAAAAAGGAAAGATGAATCCTAAATGAAAGGCCTGCACTGGTTGAGTTTTTATTTCAGTCTAGAAAAGAAGGAGCTGTTAAAAAGGGATAATTAGTAGGGCATGTAAATATTGCACAGTAACTTTAAGACTCCGTCAAAAGAGGTCAGAAGGGATTGGGAAGAGAGATTAGGTAAGCAATTCACAAAGAAACAATGGGAAGACATATATGTGTGTGTGTGTGTGTGTGTGTGTGTGTGTATATATATATATATATATATATATATATATGTATACATGGCTCTGAAATGTGTAACAAAATGTACAAGATTTAGGATTTTTTCATGGAAGTGTTTGCATTGATACTTTTGCACCCCAAGCAGACTCCAAAGATTTTATTTTTCCTCAGGTAGATGGCAAATGTTGGAGGTGTACTGAGGAAGAAAGAGGTTCCTGGGAGAATATGTTCTCAGAGTGTGATGACTTAGCAGACTTTAACATTTCCGTACAGAGTACTCTGTCAAGAGTATTAGGTGAGCAAATGAGTGCAACTAAGGATATTGTTTGAGCTGGGTTGCAGGATCTGATCGACATAGTAAGGCACTGTTAAGTTTAATTCTGGTGGCTGCAGAAAAAGCAGTTATGGAAATCAAAGTCTAAACCAGCTATACTTGAAGTAGTGAATATTGCAAGAGAGATAAAGGAACAGGAAGTAGGATCTTTTGAAAAGGGTAGGAATAAATTACACAGAAAAATGGAAATTGTGGGAACAGTACATGCAGGAAGTGTTTTAGGAGGAATGAGGTTTAATAGAAAGAAGAAACTGAACAGTTTATGTAATGTTGCTTTGATTATGTGGTATAGAACAATATGTGTGATGTGCAATGTTTGTAAATGTGAACTTGTTAATATGATCTGATTACTTTTATATAAATGTAAGTGCCTCTGTCACATGTCACATTCTGCTACATTCAATAAAGATGTTTAAAATAAACTAAAAAGCAAGCATGTATCTACTCCTCAGATTTCCTTTGTATGAATTTACTGGATCTGGTTCAGTGTTTAATTCAGGCTGTTAATCCTTCTTAAACAGTAGTTTCTGGTAAAAGAAAGAGGGATACCTCCTTTCCTGAAGAGATTCAAAATTCTGAATCTGGACTTGGGGATAAGGAGACAAATACAGAGGTTTCTCTTCAGATTTCTGATTCAGACTCAGAGGAGAGCTTAGTTTCTTGAGTCTTCTTGTGTGTGTGTGTGTGTGTGTGTGTGTGTGTGTGTGTGTGTGTGTGTGTGTGTGTGTGTGTGGGGTATCTTTCTCTGATACTATTTCTAAAATGTGCTAGTGTTTTCAGTGGGAGAACACTACAGTTTCTCAGTCCATGAAAAATACTATGAGCTGTGACAAGGAATTTCCAGAACCTTTACCCATTCCTTCAGATGTTCTACGTGTTTCACTGTTGCAGTCATTACATTTGGGTAATCGTGCTGGCAGGTTGCCCTCAGTCGGCCTGAATTCCAAAGTCCTGGGTCCTGCGTTGGCTGCTGTCACCCCTTCCCTGACATCAGGGCATCAGGGGTATAAAAGATGCGGCCGATGCCATTTTCTTTAGTCTTTCTTGCCACGCGGTGCCCGAAGCAGAAGCAGTTCGCAAGTGCCGGTCGGCCGACTCCTAAGGTTTTCATGTTCGAGTTTCAGATCCGAAGTCTTCAATAAAGCTAAGTACCCCGTTGTGGAAACATTTTTCTTACTCCAGACCGATGTCAGAAAAAGTAAATAATTGTATTTCTTGTGGAAAGCAAATACCTCATAAGGATTTTTATTCTTACTGTATTCCTTGCCTAGGCCCTGATCACAACGTTTCTGGTTGTCGGTTTTGTGCTAGATTTAACCAATGCACTTTTAAGCATAGGTATGATTTTGCTTTAAACTATTTTGGACGCCGGTTTAATTATCCAGAAATGTCGTCGGATAGCCATTCGACTACCGGAGTTCACAAAAAATGCAAAGAAAAGGAGAGAGATAGACAACCGAGGCCCAAAACCGACGATGAAGCTTCTCTGAAGCCAGTCACCGGTTCTCAGTGAGGTGCTGTCGCAGCCCCTGACGCCTGCTACTTTAGAGTCACAGGCCGCAACCGACTCCCACGTGGAGTTGGCCATGCCGCTGGAAACTCAAGGTATTGGAGCCTCGGATACTATTCCTTCAGATGGGTCCAGAGCTGCTGAGCAGGCACTGGCTTCTGAGGGTGTATTCAGACCTAAACATCTTTACATTAAACCGACTTCAGCTTCAAAGGCAAAGACTAAAGCACCCTCTAAAGCAAAGAAACAAACTCAAGAGCCAAGTGGTCAGGCCTCTATGCCCAAAAAACAGATGCTCAAAATGGCCGAAGACTTGATTACCTTGATCACGGGTTCCCATCCCCCTCCTGATAAGAGGCCTAGGCAAGAGACTGACTATGAATCTTCAGATCAGGTTCCCATTTCTTCTGATTCCTCTTCTGATCAGGAATATTCTCTTCCTCCCTATGAAGATTCTGATGCTGAAGAATCTATACCTTCAGCTTCTCCTCCAGAGGACTATTCTTTTGGGGAAACCTTGCATACCATGAGGGAGCATTTCCACTGGGAGAGCCAAGAATTTTCAGAATCTAAAAAGAGGCTCAAGGATTTCCTTTTACTACCTCAACACAGGCCACTAGCCATTCCACCTGTGTTAGACACTGTAGATAATGTGTTTTCGGAGTCTAGTCTTACCCCTGACTTCTTACATCCAGCTCCTGTTAAGCCTGACAGATATTACAGGGTTCCTGACTCTCATAAATTCCTTTTTAAAAATCCTGCTGCAGACCCAGAAACTATTTCACAGGGTCCCAAAGGAGTTAAGGCTTCCGCTGCAAAAAACCCTACCCCCTCAGACAGAGATTCTAGAGCACTGGATAGATGGGGAAAAAAGGTTTACACATCTGCTACATTGGCTATAAGGGCCTTAAACTGTCAGTTTCACATGGTCAAATATCAGCAACATGTCATGGCATTGCATAAACAGAAAATGATGTTAAACTCTGAATGTGCAGAAAACAAGGAAATGCAGGATTTATTGCATGGAGCTGAACAAGTTGGAAAGCATACTTTTTTGCAATGTGGTTTTGATTCTTTGGAGGCCTCCTGCAGGGCCGCAGTTATGGGTTCTGTAATTAGGAGGCATGCTTGGTTAAAGGAACAAAATCTGCCTGATCATGTCAAAGTTAAATTATTAGATGCACCTTTACAGCATGATACTTTGTTTGGTGTTAAGGCAGAAGAGGTGTTAAAGAAAATGGAGGACAAAGCAAAATCTATGCAAATTGTCAAAGATTTTTACAAGTACAGCCACCTAGGTTTAGTAGACACTGGCCAACAAAGAATTGGTCCTTTCCTGTGTCAGACAGACCTCAAAGGGGCAGATCCAGACGCCCTAGAGGCAGATCCCAGGCGCAAGGTTCATACAGGTCAAAACAATGGGGTGCTTCTACTTCCAAAGTTGGAGAAGACAAATCACAACCAGACAGGAAACAGTCCCACTTCCCCCTGCCTGCACCAACTACTTATCTCCTGACAGCACCCTTAGGGGGAAAATTTGCACTTTTTTCTCAAAATTGGCACATCATAACCCAGGACAAGTGGGTTCTAAATATCGTGTCACAAGGCTACAAGTTCCATTTCCATACCCTGTCAAAGGCAAACGGCTGGCCAGATCTGCAAAAAAATAAATGGGCAGAGGCGCAAAAACAAGTCTCATCCCTCATGGACATGGGGGCCATTCAACAAGTACCAGAGCAAGAGCAGAGACGAGGATTTTACTCAAGACTGTTCTTGGTACCCAGAAAGGACAAGGCCTGGAGGCCAGTACTGGACCTATCTATTCTGAACACATTCCTGGATATACCAAAATTCAAGATGTTGACTTTGCAGCAGCTTCTGCCCATGCTGCGCAAGAACGCTTGGCTTGTGACTTTAGACCTAAAAGAGGCATACCTGCATGTCCCAGTCAGAAAAATATGCAGAAGAAACCTCAGATTCAAGGCTGGCTCAATGCATTACCAATTCTCTGCACCGCCCTTTGGCTTATCTACTGCGCCCAGGGTCTTTACAAAGTGCCTGGCACCAGTCATTGCATTCTGCAGACAAAGAGGAATACAAATATATCCTTACTTGGATGACTGTCTAATTCAAGCAGAGAACATGGACATTCTTCTACAGCATCTGGTGTTTGTGAAAAGACTTCTAACATGCCTAGGGTACACAGTCAATGAAAAGAAATCAAAACTAGTACCCTCTCAAGAGATAATATTCCTGGGTGCAAGCTTAAATACAACTGCCTAGATGGCTTATCTCACGCCAGACAAACGAAGGCAACTGACTACCTTTTTCAAAATGTTGGCAACAAAGGCCGATTTATCTGCAAGAAAAATTCTGCAGGCTTTGGGCTTCATGGCATCCTGCATCCTACTAATTCCACATGCAAGACTGCATATGAGGAAACTTCAATGGTACCTAAAAAGTGTTTGGACTCAACATTGCCACATCCTGGAAACAATGATTACTCTCATTCCCTGCCTGCAACAGGAGTTTCGATGGTGGGCAAAGGCTTATCACCAAAACAAGGGACAGCCATTCACATTACTCATAGCCAGGCAGACATAACAATGGATGCATCAGATTATGCCTGGGGGGCCCACATGGCAGGAAGATGCATTCAGGGCACATGGACCTCAAACCAAATGCATCTACATATCAATCAAAAATAGATGCTAGCTGTTCAAAATGCCCTGACATCCTTCAAGGACCTACTTTGTCTGGGACAACTAGTGATAAAGACAGACAACACCACGGTCATGTGGTATATAAACAAACATGGGGGCACACATTCTTACCCCCTTTGCAGACTAGCTATGTCTTTGTGGGACACAGCATTGACTTACCAAGTACATCTGCAGGCACAATTCCTGCCAGGAAGGAAAAATACTCTGGCAGACGAACTAAGCAGAAACCTCATGGATCCCCACGAATGGCAGCTGGATCCACAAGTCTTCAGCATGATAACAAGGAAATGGGGATGCCCGGACATAGATCTATTCGCCTCCCCTCACAACTACTAACTAAAAAGATTCTGCACAAGGATTTATCACAGACAAGCATGCAAAGTGGACGCCCTATCTTTCAGCTGGAAAAATCTGTCAGTATATGCCTTTCCCCCACTGCCTCTCCTCCCCAAGGTACTCCTAAAGGTCAGACAGGAGAAGCCACAGATGATACTGATTGCCCCAGACTGGCCCCGCAAGTACTGGTATCCAATACTAAGGAACTTGTCCAAAAATAGCTTCATCAGTCTGATGAAACATTGTGATAACGTGAAAGTGCTCACTGTCTTTATAACCTGTTGGATTAAAAGTTTGTTTTAAAAGGATTATCTGCTTTGGTGTTGCCTTTTTCAGCTATTTTTGGATTTTTCTGTTTATTCTGAAAGGCACTTTATCCAGGACTGATTGAGTGTTTTTCTTTTCACTAAGGAACTTGTCTCAATGCCCAGCTTGGACCTTACCTCAGATACCTCATCTACTGTCCCAGCAAAACAATCAGATCCTGCACAGCCAACTCAGGACTTTAAACCTGGCAGCATGGCGAATAATGTAGTCATACAAAACACACCTCTCAGTAAAGCTGTGATGGTTGTCATTTTTGGAAGCCAGAAGGCCTAGTACTAGAAAATCTTATGCTGGAAAATGGAAGAGATTCTGTGCTTGGAGCCAGGCATAAGGAACTGATACAGCTGTGCCAAATATTCCTCAGATTTTGCAATACTTAACTGAGATGCTGGACAAAGGCCTATCTTTTTCATCTATTAAAATTCATGCCTCTGCCATTTTGTCTTATTACAATACAGAGCCACCAATCTTTTCTCATCCCTTATTAAAGCAGTACCTCAGAGGAGCCAAAAATGTAAGGCTTCCAAGGAGATCACCAATGCCTGCATGGGACCTCAACTATGTCTTAGAAAAACTCACCTTGCCTCCTTTTGAGCCAGCTGCTACTGCTGATATAAAGGTTTTATCTTGGAAAACAGCCCTGCTCCTAGCAATAACTTCTGCAAGACGAGTTTCAGAGCTACAGGCACTCATGGCTGTGGAACCTTTTATCATTTTTTATCCAGACAGGGTCTCTCTGAGGACAAACCCAACATTTATGCCTAAGGTGGTGTCCAGTGTGGCTCTTAACCAAACTATTCATCTGCCAACTTTTTGTCCAAATCCACAGAACAAGGGGGAGAGAATTCTGCATTCTTTGGACGCACACAGACAGCTTAGATTCTACTTGGACAGAACCAAAGTTTTCAGAAAGACAGAGCAATTACTAGTGGCATATGCTGTAGGATCACAAGGAAAGGCTGTCTCAAAGCAGACCATTTCAAAGTGGATAGGCCACTGCATTCATTTCTGCTACTTACACTATGGCAAGCCAGTGCCCAAGGGCATTAGGCCATATTCAACCAGAGCTGCAGCCACTTCAGCAGCCTTTTTCAGGGAAGTACCAACCAAGGACATTTTAGAGGCTGCTACTTGGAGTTCAGTGCACACCTTTACAAAGCACTATCATCTGTCATCTCTACTCTAAATCCAGGGCAAGCTTTGCCACTGCAGTTCTGCAGGGCCTCATAGCCGCTCTTAACGCTGTTTAGCTCCAGCCTCCCAACCATAGCTTTGGGACTCTACCCAAATGTAATGACTGCAACAGTGAAACACGAAGAACATAGTACAGTTGTGTACTCTTACCATAAATGTAGATGTTCGGGTGTATTCACTGTTGCAGTCCAGGTTACCCACCCGCCATCCCCCTTTCTTCTGATGGAACCTATCTTTCCTTCTTTGATTTATACAACCTATGTGGCGTATTTGCTTGTAGTGGAAGGTAAAGTTTATATTGGTGCATGTATTTATATATATATGAAATTTTGGCTACCCTTTTAGGGGGCAACTGATATCTGGGGCAAGAAAAACTAAAGAAAATGGCATTGGCTGCATCTTTTATATTCCTGACATCCTGACGTCAGGGAAGGGGAGACAGCAGCCGACACAGGACTTTGGAATTCAGGCCGACTGAGGGTAACCTGCCAGCAGGATTACCCAAATGTAATGACTGCAACAGTGAATACACTCGAACATCTACATTTATGGTAAGTGTACACAACTGTACTTTCTCTCACCTTTGGAGGATATGTGTGTTATTGCCTGTGATTTTCCTGACAGTCAACCAGCTGCCCCTAAGGAGGCAGATAGGATGTATAATGTTTCTCAGTCTTTTACTTTTTTATACACTCTTCCCAAACCTGATCCAGCAGTTATAGATTTAGTTAATCCCTCTGCTGCTAAACACTAAGTTAATTCCAATCCTGCCCTTTCTAATAAGGATGGGAAAATTATTGATAAGTATTGGGGGCAATGCATGCTTCTGCAACTTTGATTTTCAGAATTTTGAATTGTCAGGCTCACATGTTAAGGTTTGCTTTGACTCATTAAGAAAGTATGAGGAATGTTTTATCTGCAATTTCTTCTTATGAGGAATAATCTGGTTTAAACAATTAAAAATTCCTGTTGGCTTAAACAATTAAAAATTCCTGTTATTTAAGTCACTACTTGTGTGTGTTTGACTCTGTTGACACTTCTTCCAAGGTTATGGCCACTGGTACTGTTTTAAGAAGGTTCGCATGGTTGTTTTCTCAGAACCTCCCAGATAACATTAAAAGTGAGATTTTAAATTCTCCTTTAAATATAAATTTAGTTTTTGGCTTCTCTGCTGCAGGGGTGATCAAAAAGTGTGATGAAAGGGGTAAGCTGATATAGGAAATCTCTTTTCTGCCCCCCTTTTCAAAGTTTTCCAAGGGATTCTTTAACCCCTTATCCAATTTTGGTAAGAAACAAAATAAACAGTTTCAACAAAATGCAGCAAAATAGAACTTTAAAAAGATATGGCAAGGGGTTTCAGGAAAAATTCTAACTCCCAAAACAGTCCAGTAAATCAAAATGAGTATTTCAGACACTTTATTCCTCCCTCCCACCCTTGCAGCCTCTTTTTTTCTTCCAGAAAGTCTGAATCTGTCCTTTTCTCTTTGCAACAGACAGTTTCAGACAAAAGTGTTCTGAAAGTCATTTATCAAGTTTACAGATGGCAGTGTGAGGAAGTTTCTCCTTTCCTGAAAGTAATTCCTCATCCTCCAGACCAGACCAGACTCTTTTATTTCCACCGGTCCATCACCTGCTGTCCCAGGGAGTGATGGAACCAATTCTCCCTTCCCTGGTGGGAAAGGAGTGTTACCCAGGAAAGGTTTTAGTGCCAGAGAAAGAAAATACTTTTAGACCAGTTTTGGATCTTTCCTAAACCTGTTTGTGATAGTGCCAAATTCAAAATGATGTCACTTCACAACCTGTTGCATCTTCTTCCTCATTCAAATGTCCTTGGAACATTACATTTAAAAGATGCTTATCAGCGCATCCATATTCATCCAGACTTCAGACATTTCTTAAGGTTTTCTCTGTCTTGATTACATTATCAGTTTTCTTGCTTACCTTTTGGACTATCCACAGCACCAAGTGTATTCACAACATGTCTAGCTATATAGTTCATTGCAAGCTACGGGTATCCAGATTTGCCATATTTAGATGACTTTCTTATCATTGCATTGTCCTTTTTAAAGTGTCAAGGAATCTTTTGGGTGTGAGATCTCTTACACAAGCTAGGATTGCAAGAAAACATTCAAAAGTCTTTCTTTACACCTTCTCACAGGATTGTGTTTTTGTAATGTTAGACACCACAGTTCAAAGAGCTTATCTTTCACAGGAATAAAAAATAGGTATACTTCTAAGGTTTTCCCTCATACTTCAGTCACTTCAAGGGAGTACCTCAGGATTTTGTGTCTCATAGCTTTTGTGATTCTCATGATGCCCTTGGCAAGACTACATATGAGAAAGATACATTGGCATCTGAAGTCTCTTTGGTCTCAGAACCATCACCCCTTGTCTTTTTAGATCCCAGTGCTGGGGTTTGTCAGAAGTGAAATCACTTGAGGGATACAACAGATATTCATAAATCCAGGTCTCCCCTTCTGCATCCTTATTCCAAAGCAGTCAGTCACCATAAATGCCTCAGACTTTGCTTGGGAAGCAGTTTCAGGAGGGATAAAAGTGCAAGATGTGAGGCACACAAATGACAGACACAAGCACATAAATATAAAAGAGATGCTTGCCCTGATTAAGGCAGTCAACTGTCTGAATCATCTTTGGTCCCTGGGACCTCTTCAGGTTGCTATAGACAAAACCACAGTTGTGTGGTGCATCAGCAGGCAAGAGGCAGTCCAGTCATTCCCCCTCTGCAAACAAGTCATGGTAACTTGGGATATAGCTTCACAACACAACCTCACTCTACAGACATTCTGTTGGATCAAAATTATGTGGCAGACAAGCTGAGTAGGACAAGGACAGATCCTCAAGAATGGAAACTAGATCAAGGAGTCTTCCAAGATTTGATACATCCAGGGGGAGTTCCTCAGTAGGCATTTTTGCCTCTTCTCTGAAGAATCATTTGGCAAGATTCTGCTCCAGAGCTCCATGCAAGAAGACAGATACCTTTTTTTCCTTGGACAGGAATGTTTCTGTATGCTTTTCCTCTCTTTCCACTAATATCCAGGGAATGTCTGAAGATTCAGAAAGAATCCCCTAAGGTCACTGTAGTGACTCCCTTCTGGCCCAGGCAACCATGGTTTTCCCGTCTTTTGGAAATGACCAGAGGCAATTACACAAGCTTCCTCACAGAGTGAATCTACTCGCACGAGAATACGGGTGTTTCTTACTCCCCAATACCAATAAACTTCATTGACTGCTTGGATGATAAGGTCTTAATTCCCTTTACGTAACTGTTTACTGAAGATGTGCAGCAGTTACTAACTGAGACAGGAAAGCCTGCTACTAGAAAGTTGTATATTAATGTGTGGAAAAGGTTTTCTAGTTGTTACCAAGAATATAACCAGCACCCACTGAGAGCTAGTTGTTTTCTGGTTTTACATTATTTGTGGGAGTTACTGTCCTGTGGCCTTTCTTACTCCTTTATCAAGGTTCATTTCAGTGTGTCTGTCCATAGACACTCCTCTTTCAATGTATTCTTATGTCAAAATGTTTTGGAAAGGTATTTTGCCTTCAAGAAAACCAGTGACCCCTCATTGGGATCTCAGTTTTGTGTTAGACAGGCTAACACTTGCTCCATTTGAACCAGCTAACCTGGCTGACTTCAGGTCTCTAACATGGAAAACAGTTTTACTGACTGCTCTGACCTCTGCGAGAAGGTTATCTGAGTTGCAAGCTGTTGTGGTGATTCAACCCTATCTCATTTGTCCACAGGAACATGATTTGTTTGAGAACTAGTCCACCTTTTATGCCTAAAGTGAAATGCAAGTTCACTTTAAGCCAAACTATCCATCTCCCCGTTTTGTTTCCTAAACCCAAAAATGCAGGAGAAAGGGAACTTGTTACCTTGGATGCCCCCCAATAACTAAGGCAGTATCTTGACAGAACTAAATATTTCAAATTTTTGGATCAATTGTTCATTTCTTGTGAAGGAAAAAAAGAAGGGTGAACCTGTGTCAAAACAGATTATTTCCAAATGGCTGTCTAAGGCTATTTTTGTTATACTCACCACAACAAAAGTATTCCAGGCAGGGTCAAGGCCCACTCTACCAGGGCCTTGGCTTCGTCTATGACATTCTGGAAAGAGTTAAATTCTAGAAGTTTTCCAGAAGCTGCTTCTTTTACAGTGCACTATACACTCAATTCCTTCTCTAGGTCTGGATCAGGCTTTGCAAGGACCATTCTCTTTGGGCTGCAGAACTCGTCTTCTTCCACCTTCCAAATGTAGTAAGCTAGGGTAGTCTACCCATATAGCTAAGGCTAGTGCAGCAATAACCAATATGGTGAACATAGTATTGATGTGTGAGTAAACAGTAGATATTCAAATAATAACTGCTGCAGTAGCTGCTCCCTCTAATCCACCCTTTTTTTTTTTTAAGTATGTTTTTTATACCAGGGTTTGGTTGTTTAATTTTTGTTCTTCCTAGCATTGTCCTTTCAGGGTTCAACCTCCCTCTCTCTGTTAGCAGGAGCTGTAATGGGGTTGGCACCCAAACATGTCTTTTAGTCTGCTCAGCTCGAGCTGCCATGGAATTTAGTCGTGTGGAAGGTGCCCTGAAGCTTTGGAAGCTGGCTGGCTGTTATATCCTTGGCAGGATATAACCCATATAGCAAAGGCTACTGCAACAGTGATCATTCAAACATATACTGTTATGGTTAGTTTACCCATACAGCTGCACTTTCTTAACATGGATTTGGGAATAGCAAATTTTCATAACATTTCCAAAATATCTCTAAAATCTTCACAAGATCTCTAGTTACTTTTCTTGTTATAGACTGTCCAAGTTTGGCAACAACCATTACTCCTTTCTGCTGCTTAAGTTATTGTGCTAAAAGTTTTTGTGTTCTGGAGTTATTATCACAAAATAGTTGCTTAACAGCAGTCTTTCTCAACTCATGCATATTCTCCATATGCTCCCTTATTTTCTCTTTAAAACTATGCATTTGTGTGTCTTCTTGTTCTGCGAGATTCCCCTTATTCTGCAATACTTCAACCTTTGTCAGTCAGTCTATGTAATTCCTATTATTTCTTAAACTTATCTTGTTCTGTTTTATTTCTACCCTGTTTTTAAACTCCATTTTCATTTTATCCCACTCACTGGCTATAACTTTGAAGATATTTCTGTCTTACCTAATAAGGCTTGGATAATTTCCTCTACCCATTTCGTAAATTCCACTGCTTTAATAGGTAGGTAGGTTGGAAAGCATCAATGATTCATTTTCACTTTATTATCCTGCATTTTTATCTTAGATTTTATTGATGCATGATCTGAAAGAGTTGTCAGATGTATAGTGAAGCTTTCAATTAAATGAAAATGTTCCTGTGAAATATAATATGTGAAGTTGTTCTATCTCGCCTTCATTCTCACTGATGGGTTCGGAGCTGATCCTCGGCTCCGACTTGGCCAAATGCTAAAGCTCGAGGTCTTCAAACAGCTTGTGGCCTACTGCCCATCCCATGATGCAATAGTGTTTCTCTCAGATCTCGTTTGCCACTGCAACAGATCGGGTGTTCGTTGAACAGCTCTGGCCAGTATTGGAAAATATTTGATATTTTTCTAGATAAATATCTTTTCATTCTTGTTTGTTGTTAATTATTAGTACATTTAGCTACTTGAGACACTTGTCTCTTTTGTTAGTAATAATTAGAGTGCTTTCCCATTTTCTTGAGGCTGTTTATTTCTAGGCCTATTTATAGATATTGACACTATTTAACTAGACTAGTTAGATTTAGATAACTTAAATTTAGATAACTTTGCTCCCTATTCTTCTGCTTTATCAGTAGCCCGTTTTTTATTACGGCATTAATACTTCTTTTTTGCTGTTACTTGCAATTACTTTTTATTCAACCCTGCGGGTTTTATTAGGGTTGTATAATTGTTGTTAGCTTGGTGTGTTTTCATAGTCTTAGACTCTCTTTTATTGGGGCTGTTTTTTGATCTACATATATATTATCTGTGTGCTGTGTCTTATACAAATATACTTCCTTTTATAAAGTTAGAGTTTTCTGCTTTAGGTAATTTACAGTTGACAAGGATATGTCTGAAAAAGTTAAATCTAGATTTAAGAAGTATCCAAAATGTGGACAGGAGATGTCAGCCACAGATAGGCATACAAATTGTATTTATTGTTTAGGTGAGCTTCACTTGCAGGTCACTCCTTTAGCTCTTGCATTCTTCGGAGCCCTCAGTTTTGGCACAGCAGAGACTGCCTGTTTCTACTTATCCAGTAGTCTCTTCGGACCAGAGCCACGGGGCTTTTGATGCTATGAGGAGAGTGTTGTCCCCTCGGGCACCCACGTCATCAGTACCAGCAATCTCCTCCCCTAAAGTTCCTGTGTCTGTCTCTGCTTCACTGATCCCTCAAAAGCGTAGAGACCCAGAGTCTCAGGTTCCCCCATCAGGTGAGCCTGTTCTTCCGAGACCTCCCCAGAAGCTCCCTCTGAGGAGTTTCCCAGGAAGAGAACTTGCAAAAGGAAGCATCTGGATTCCCCACAGGAATCCATCACATCAGATACTGACTTAGATGAGTCAGAAGGGTCCCCACGGTCCCCCCCCCGAACATATCTCTTTTGGTGATATCTTAGAAATCCTAAAACAGAGGGATGGCTGGAACCCCCTTAACCCTACTGATGATGAGTCAGTACTCCTGAAGGCTTTCGGGTCTCAACCCTCCACCTCTTGGTTGACTCCGCCCTTCGATGAGTTAATGGATCTTCTGTCTTGAAAGGCGTGGGAGTCCCCGGATACCATAGAACCATTCCCTCGGAGGCCAGATAAATTTATAACGTCACCTCAGGACAAGGCTTTTCTTACCAAAGAAGTACCCGTTGATGCTATGGTGGTGGCGGCTGCCACCAAGAAGGAGCTATCAGAGACCTCCACATCTGTTTATCCTCCTAATAGAGATTCTAGGATGATGGACAGATAGGGAAAGTGCATGTTTAGTTCAGCAGCCTTTACACTTCAATCCCTGAGCTATCTCACAAATTTCACCAGACTACACAGAGATCTCCTTAAGGAGTTAGGAGATACTCTACACGGTTCAGTAGCTGTGGGGGTCTCAGATAAGGTAACCGCCCAGCTTGCTACCCTAAATTCCCTTATAAACTCTTCCATGCATCTGATTTCATATGCAGCTGATGGAACGAGTAAGGCAGCGGGTACAGTAATTGCTCTTAGGAGACACTCCTGGATGCACTTATGTTCCTTTGCGGAGCCCTACAAGTCATCCTTTGTAAACACCCCTTTGAAGGTTCATCACTTTTTGGACTTAAAGTAAAGGAAACACTTACCAGGTGTGAGCAAGATGGAAAGACTCTGCCGTAGGAGTCTGTTTTTCCACTCCTACCAGACCTTATCCTAAAGGTCGGAAAAGTGGAAAAATGTGGTTCCATAAAGCCCAAGGAGCTTTCTTTGACACACATGGTGAAACTCCCTCTAGAGGCAGAAGAGGCGGCAATGATGGGAGATGCCATCCTTGTGGCAGAGGGGGCTAACAAAATCAGGGTGACAGGGATCAGTTCTTTGGCAAGCCCTACTAGCGCCCCTGAAAGGAGGCCCCATCTGTCCATCTCTGGAGGCAGTCGGGGGACGCTTATCTTTGTACCCAGACACCTGGCTAAAAATCACAAAAGATCGGTGGGCACAAAGCATAATATCCAGAGGATACACTATTCCCTTTACTACCCTTCCACACCCTGTGAAAAAAATACCAGATGTTCCACCCAATCATAGGGAACAGGCAACCATAGAGATTACGAGGTTGCTAGAAAAAAAGAGTCATCCAACCAGTCCCGGCAGATCAGAGAGGATCCAGAACGTATTCAAGATTCTTTTTAGTACCAAAGAAAACAGGGGACTGGAAACTTTGGATCTCAGCAGGTTGAACAAATCTGTCAAGAAAACAAAGTTTTGGATGGTCACGCTACAGGCTATACTTCCTTTTCTAGGAAAAGACAATTGGATGTGCTCAATACATCTCCAGGATGCATACTACCATATAAAGATAGTCAGACCATCCAGGGATCATCTGCGCTTTCGGTTGGGAGCCAGTTGCTTTCAGTTTCGAGCTCTGCCCTTTGGTCTCACTACAGCTTCCAGTGTTCACCAAATGCACGGCAGTAGTCACAACACAATTTCCATGACCATAAAACTTCCAATGGAAAGAGTGATGAACCTTTGACAACAAATTCTGAATCTCATCCCCAAACAGAGAGCCCCAGTTTCAGTAATGCTCAAATTACTAGGCACCATGGCAGCAACCATCATTGCAATTCCATTAGGCCGAATGCACATGCGGATACTGCAATGGCTGTTTTTCACACAATGGTCTTATCAGGAACTTCCAGTGTCTCACCACATTATAATAACAAACTCATGCAAGAAAGATCTTCTTTGGTGGCTGACCTCTCCTCAAGTTACAATAGGATGTCCCTTTGTTCTTCCAACCCCGGGTGCCACTGTGACCATGGATGACTCCCTGATAGGGTGGGGGGCGTTTTCAGGGAAGGAAAGCCCAAGGCACGTGGGAGAATCACAAGGCTCATCTGCATATCAATGTCCTAGAGATGAGAGCGGTACTTCTAGCATTGCAGTCCTTTCAAAACTTTCTACCTCTAGGGACTATTGTGATACAGACAGACAACATGTCAGTGGTCTGGTACATAAACAAACAGGGAGGAACCAGATCATATCCCTTATGTCAAGAAGCCTTGAGAGTATGGCAGTGGGCAATATCCACCCAGCACTTTCTGATAGCAACACACATTCCAGGGAGGTCCAATGTGATAGAGGACAAGTTCAGCAGAGCAATACTGTCTCCTCACGAGTGGTCCCTCAAAGAAGTAGTAGCGGAAAGGATGTTCCGCAGATGGGGCCAGCCTTGCTGGGACCTTTTTGCAAACCCCACCAACATCAAATGCAGCAACTACTTTGCCCTGATCCCCAACTCGGGAGATGCCCCAAAGAATGCACCTGTGCACAGTTGGCCCTCAGGACTTCTTTATGCTTTCCCCCGTTTCCTCTGATACCCAAATTCTTACAAAAAGCCATCACTCTGGGAAGGATCATTATTTTGATAGCTCCTTACTGGCCTCGTCAAATTTGGTTCTCCTTTTTGCAGCCTCATCTACTGGAAGAACCATGGATCCTGGACCCAGTTCCAGATCTTCTAATACATTCTTCAGGGGTTCTTCATCCTGCAATTCATACCCTGAAATTGACAGCTTGGCTGCTCCAGTTCCACGAATAGCCAGGTTCCACAGTTTATCACCTGCAGCACAGAACATCCTAATTTCTTTTTATAAATCCTCTAGTAGGAAATTATACCTTAGCAAGTGGAAGAGATTTTCCATATGGGCGTCAAATAATAATGTTGTTCGATATATGGCTTCGATTTCTTCCATTCTAGAGTTTCTGACTAAGCTGTTTCATGAAGGAGCGGCTGCAGCAACCCTTAGAGTTCAATTGGCAGCAATCTCTAATTTTCATATTGGTGATTAACAGATTCTCATCATGTCACATAGACTTTCTAAAGCATTTCTTAAGGGTACTATTCACTTGAGACCACCTATTAGAACCCCATCTGCTCCATGGAATCTCAATTTTGTGCTCTCACAAATCATTTTACCCCCTTTTGAACCTGCATCATCCTGTGATTTGAAATACCTATCATGGAAGACCATTTTCCTAGTAGCTATTACTTTGTGTCGAAGAATTTTGGAACTACATACCGTGTCCATCAAAGGCCCATACTTGATTTTTCATAATGACAGAGTAACACTGAGAACAAACCCTTCATTCCTACTTAAGATTTGTTCTGAAACAAATTTCAACCAGACTATAGAATTACCTGTGTTTTTTCCCCAAGTATACAAAAAAAAAATGAAACACATTTTGCACAAACTCGACGTTCATAGGTAACTTCGATTCTATTTAGACAAGACTATGGAATTCAGGAAATCGGATCAACTTTTTGTCTCCTTTTCAGATTCTATGAAGGATACTTTGGTGGTAAAAAACAGTTTATCAAAATGGTTGTCAGATTGTATTTCTTTCACATGCAACTCTTTGCAGATGACATTAAATCATAAAGTCAAGACTCACTCAACCAGGGCAATTTCCACTTCTTCAGCCTTTCTGGCACAGCTGCCTATAGATACCATTTATGAAGCAGCCACATGGTCCTCACCTCATACCTTTATCACACATTACAAACTGGATAAGGCCTCCAGGGACAGGGCCTCCTTTGTTTCTATGGTTCTCAGGAATATACTTCCAAGAGCCATCCCTGGAGATGGTGCTTGGGATGCTGACCCATCAGTGAGAGTGAAGACGAGATAGAACAACTTCACATAAAGAAGTTATGTACTTACTATAATGTTCCATGTGAGTTCTTCATCTCCCCTTCATTCTTACGTCCCACCCACCAACCCCCTACCTTTAAAGACTTGAGGACCGGGAAGTTCCAACAAGTCTTAGTGATACTTTGTCCTTATCTACGGTATTCTTATTTCAATGACTATAGTCTTTAGTTATCAGTATGATTGGCAAAACAAGGTCTGAGGGAAGCAGTATTGCATTATGGGATAGGGAGAAGGCTACGAGCTGTTTGAAGACCTCGAGCTTTAGCATTTGGCTGAGTCGGAGCTGAGAATCAGCTCCGAACCCATCAGTGAGAATGAAGACGAGATGAACAACTCACATGGAATGTTATGGTAAATACATAACTTCTTTTTCTTTCTAGTCTAGTCCAGTTATTGTACCTTGAGGAAAACTATGTAAATTCTCTCCAAGTTCCTACTACTTCTGAATTTACATCTTCCATTCCTAATATTTTCATAATTTTTTGCAGATACCTACCCTCTGTTGTTATATTTTCCCTTCTAGGTCCCCTGATACATCCTCAGTACTACAAATAAAGTTCCAGTCCCCACCTGTAAGTAATATTCCCTGATGAAAGCTGATTATTTCTCCCAAAATTTTAAGCTTCCTGATGGCAGTTTTTGGTGGAATATAAATACCCGCCAGTATTATCCTCCTCTCTTGCCAGTAGATCCATACTACTACAAATCTCTATTACTGTCTTTTTTTCCAACCTCTTCTGTCGGTATTGGAGCAACTCTAGCAATTTAGAATAGTTACCCAACCTTTTCGTTTGACCCTGATATTCTGCTGAATATCCATGCTGAAATCCTTTCTTTGTTAAATTCATATGCTCATTTCTTTCCAAATGTGTCTCCTGCAACTTTGCTATTTGCACTCTGCATTTCTTAATCTAATACAGTATTTTCCTTTTTATCTGTACCTGTAAGGAAATTTACATTCCAAGATAATATAGCTAGCCTAGCCATTATGATAAAAAGCTACTGATGTTCTTTGTGTTTCACTGTTGCAGTCATTACATTTGGGTTATCTGCTTGCAGGTGGCCCTCAGTCGACCTGATTATCAAAGTCTTGGGTCCTGCGTCGGTTGCTGTCTCATCTTCCATGACGTCAGGTAGTCAGGGGTATAAGGCATGCAGCCGACACCATTACCTTAGTCTTTCTTGCCGTGTGGTGCTTGAAGCAGAAGCAGTTCACAAGTGCCAGTTGGCTGACTCCTGAAATTTTTGTTTTCGAGTTTCAGAACCGAAGTCTTCAAAAAAGCTAAGTACCTCATTGGGGATCCTTTTTCTTGCTCTAAACTGATGTCAGTAAAAGTTAACAATTGTATTTCTTGGGGAAAGCAAATATCTCATAAAGATTTTCATTCATACTGCATTCCTTGCTTAGGCCCAGGCCACGACGTCCCTTGTTGTTGGTTTTGTGCCTTATTCAATCCTCGAACTATTCGTCATCGGTGCATTTTTGCTTCTAACTACTTTGGTACTCAGTTTAATTATCCAGAAATGACTTTGGGAAGCCATCCGACTACCAACATTCCGAAAAAACATAAAGATAAAGACAGAGACAGACCGCATAGGTCCAAAGCTGCCGACGATGCTTCCGTTAAGCTAGTCGCCAGTTCACCAGTACTCAGTGAGGCGCTTTCGCAGCCCCTGATACCTCAGAGTCTGGTATGCCCCAAGATGCTTCTTCGATTATATGGAACTTGCGGATGTCTCTACCTTGGATGGGTCTGGAGCCGCTGTGCAGGCACCGGCTTCTGAGGGTGTATTCAGGCATATGGACTTGCATATCAAACCGACTCCTTCTACTTCTTCAAGGCCTAAAACTCGATCCACGCCTAGAAAACCAACGTCCAAACCACATGGTCAGGCCCATATGCCTAAAAAACAAATGATAACAATGGCTGAAGACCTTATTATTCTAATTAGGGGAAGCCAGCCTTCTCCCTCTAAGAGACCTAGAAGGGATTTTCCTTCTGATTCTTCTGATCAGGATTCTGAAATTTCTGTTTCTTCTGATGACCAGGATTTGCCCTTCTCTACCTATGAGGATTCTGATGAGGAGGACTCCATACCCTCTGCTTCCCCTCCAGAGGATTTTTCTTTTGGTGAAACTTTGCACACTCTTAGGGAGCATTTCCTCTGGGAAAGCCAAGATTACTCTGACTCCAAAAAGAGGCTTAGGGAATTCTTACTCCTACCTCAACACAGGCCTTTAGCTATCCCTCCTGTACTGGACATTGTAGATGATGCCTTCTTGGAATCTAGTCTGGCCCCAGACACTCTACCTTCAGCTCCCAGGAAACCTGACAGGTATTACAGAGTACCTGACTCTCGCAAGGTCCTGTTTAAGAATCCCACTGCGGACCCAGAGACCATTTCACAGGGACCCAAAGGCATTAAGGCCACTACTGCCAAAAACCCTACCCCCTCTGATAGAGATTCCAGGAATCTGGGCAGATGGGGTAAGAAGGTATACACTTCTGCTACTTTGTCCATTAGGGCCTTAAACTGCCAGTTTCATATGCTAAAGTATCAGCAGCGAATTATTGGATTACTTAAACAGAAAATGATGTTGATTCCTGACTGTGCTGAAAATAAAGAATTACAGGATTTAATGCATTCTGCTGAACAAGTTGGTAAACATACTTTGCAATGTGGTTTTGACTCCTTAGAGGCATCTTGCAGGGCTGCTGTCACTGGGTCTGTTCTTAGAAGGCATGCTTGGCTTAAGGAGCAAACTTTGCCAGATCATGTTAAAGCTAAATTACTGGATGCTCTCTTAAACCAAGACTGCCTGTTTGGCAACAAAGCAGAAGAAGTACTTAAAAAGATGGAGGAAAAAGCTAAATCTATGCAAACTGTTAAAGATTTCCTGTAAGTACTGCCTCCCAGATTTAGTAGGCATTGGCCTTCTAAGAATTGGACTTTTCCTGTCTCTTCCAGGCCTTCTCAGTCCAAACCCAGGAAAAGCAGACCACCTAGGCTACAGTCTCAAGGTACTCACAGGCCTAAGCTGTGGGGGGCTCCCACTTCCAGAGCTGGAAGTAGTAAGACACCCCCCTATGGTAAACTGTCACAATGAATTTACCTTAAACCTTCCAAGCCCTGCTCAGCTGACTGCTCCTTTAGGTTGAAAGATTGTCCTGCATGCAAAAAACTGGGAACTCATTACCCAAGACAAATGGCTTTTAAATATAATGAAGGCAAGGAGCAAGCAACACCAGGAACAGAGAACCAGAATTTATTGAAAACTTTAGCGCTTTCATCTGATTATATCCACATACTTCTTCAGAGGTATTAAAACCAACAAACATCACTTCACCTTTTAAATATCCCTCCAAAAACAGTCATGTGACATAATTAATTAACAATTAAAGGAAAATCCATCTAAAAATATATATATGTGTATACAAAAATACAATGACTATAAAAGCATTACGTAAAACAATGTATGAATAAAACAGTTAATACATGTAATAGATGTTAATAAATATTATTAATAAAAATATTCACCTGCATTTTAAACATTTACACATAATAAGAGCAAAGTTTTAAAACACTGCGAATAGAAACACATTCATTCAGTCCAGGATAAACACAAGCATTTAATTTTAATTGTCATCTAAGTTCTTGAAGTTCTAAAAAGTCTTTCCAAGGCCCCCCTCACATTTCTAACCACATGATCAATGCCAGCAAAACCAAACTCATGACCAGGATTCTCACCAATATGTTTGGATAAAGCTTTCTTGTGGTTTCTCTTCCTAATATATAAAATGTGCTTGTATATACGTTCTTTCAGTTTTCTTTGTATCTTCCCAATGTAAAAACAACTACAAAATTTACAAAGGACAAGATACACTATGCCCTCAGTGTTGTAATTACAATAAAAGGAGACTCGAATACAGGTCCCATTTACATACACCCTATCCAATTCAATGAGGTATTTACAGTAATTACACGAAAAATGTTATGGAACGGTATCAACACATTTGTAGGGATTCTTGGAGCTTTTTAAGTAAGGTATCCAAGGTCGTATATGATGAGAAGTTGAGTTTTTGTACAATTGATGTTGTAAACTTGTTCAGTGTTATTCCTCATGACATTGGCTTAGATTGGTTTCATGAGATTTTGGTAGAGTTGGGTACATTGTCAAGCAATGACATTAATACCTTGGATACGCTGATGGAGCTTGTTTTAAAAAAACAATTTTGTGTATATAGAGGGGCATTACTTTTTGTAGAAACAAGGTGTTGCAATAGGGGCAGCGTGTGCCCCCATTTTTGCAAATATGGTAATGCTATTCTGGGAAAGGAAATTTGTTCTTGATTTTTTTGAGCCTTCTCCACCTTGGTCTTTATATTTGAGGTTTCTGGATGATGTCTTCATATTGTGGAAAGAACATGAGGACCAATTGTGTAGATTCATTGAATATTTGAACCAAACCACCCCTTTCTTACTTTTACTGCTACTTGGAGTAAAACTGACATCAACTATTTGGATGTTCATCTTTCTAAGGATACAGTTAATAAAAGATTTGTTAGTGAGATATACAGGAAACCCACTTTTTCTAATGGGTACCTGCATTTTGATAGTTGTCACCCTATACATCAGAAGAAAGGCATTGTTAAGGCACAATTTGTACGCCTTACTAGAATGACTTCTGTTGATGCAATTTATGTAAGGGGAACCGAAGTTCTTACTGATATGTTTTTATCCAGGGGTTATCCCAGGACTTTGGTTGAAGCTATTTGTTCTGAAGTTACAATGAAGAGAAGATCTGGTTTCTACCCTCCCCTTCTTTCAGGTTCAGCTGAAGTGACAAATATTCCTGTCTTGGAGACTGTTTCTGACTCTAACACTGATTATAACATTTCCTTTATTACTACTTATACCCCTGAATGTGCCCAAATGTACACAATTTTGAACACATATTGGCACACACTTAGTGTTCATGATGACTTTAAGGAAATTTACAATAAAGGCATCAGAATGGTGTATCGGAGGGGTAGATGTTTTAAAGAAATATTGGAAAATGTTGTGGATGTAGAAAAGATGGGCTCTACAAGAAAGAAGGGCACCCATAGGTATGACTCCTGTAATTACTGTAAATACCTCATTGAATTGGATAGGGTGTATGTAAATGGGACCTGTATTTGAGTCTCATTTTATTGTAATTGCAACACTGAGGGCATAGTGTATCTTGCCCTTTGTAAATTTTGTAGTTGTTTTTACATTGGGAAGACACAAAGAAAACTGAAAGAACGTATATACGAGCACACTTTAGATATTAGGAAGAGAAACCACAAGAATGCTTTATCCAAACATATTGGTGAGAATCCCGGTCATGAGTTTGGTTTTGTTGGCATTGATCATATGGTTAGAAATGTGAGGGGGGGCCTTGGAAAGACTTTTTAGAACTTAGATGGCAATTAAAATTAAATGCTTGTGTTTATCCTGGACTGAATGAATGTGTTTCTATTCGCAGTGTTTTAAAATTTTGCTCTTATTATGTGTAAATGTTTAAACTGCAGGTGAATATTTTTATTAATAATATTTATTAACAACATCTATTACATTTATTAACTGTTTTATTCATATATTGTTTTACGTAGTGCTTTTATAGTCATTGTATTTTTGTATACACATATATATTTTTTTAGGTGGATTTTCCTTTAATTGTTAATTAATTATGTCACATGACTGTTTTTGGAGGGATATTTAAAAGGTGAAGTGATGTTTGTTGGTTTTAATACCTCTGAAGAAGTCTGGGGATATAATCTGACGAAAGCGCTAAGGTTTTCAATAAATTCTGGTTCTCTGTTACTGGTGTTGCTTGCTCTTTGCCTTCATTGTGGTTCTTGGTTTGTGGAGGGTTTTAAATATAGTTTCCCAAGGATATAGATTCCACTTCCACCTTACCAATCCCAAATGGTTGGCCAGACCTACCCCCAAATCAGTGGGCAGAGGCTCAACAGCAGGTTCTCTCTTCTAAGTATCTGGGTTATTCAGCCTGTCCCAGAAGAGGAATGGGGACAATGTTTTTACTCAAGACTTTTCATGGTACCCAGAAAAAACAACTCCTGGCATCCTATCCTGGACCTGTCTGTCCTAAACATCTTTTTGGTAATCCCAAAATTCAAAATGCTAACTCTTCATCAGCAGCTTCCCATGCTAGGCAAAAATGCCTGATTGGCAACAGTGGACTTAAAGGAGGCTTGCCTGCACATCCCAATAAGGGAATCTTGCAGAAAATACATAAGCTTCAGAGCAGGCTACATGCACTATCAGTTCTCTACACTGCCCTTTGGCTTATCTGCTGTGCCCAGGACATTCACAAAGTGCCTAGCTCCAGTCATTGCATTCTGCAGGCAAAGAAATATTCAAATATCAAAAAAGGACAGATGGTGCTCACGCAAAACCAATAAACTAAAAAGAAAGCACCACAACCAAGTAAAAGCACGAACAATTTAATGAATTCACACACTAACGCACGTTGTAAAACAGAACGTTTTCGTCTTCAACTTCATCAGATAATATAAGTTAGTGTGTGGATTCATTAAATTGTTCGTGCGTTTACTTGGTTGTGGTGCTTTCTTTTTAGTTTATAAATATTCAAATATACCCATACCTGGACGATTGTCTAATTCAGGCAGAAAGCCAGGACATACTATTAAATCTGGCATTTGTAAAAAAACTGCTAACCTCACTGGGGTACACCATAAACGAAAAGAAATCCCACCTAGTACCCTGCCAACAAATTGTATTCCTGGGAGCAAGCTTGAATACAACCTCCCAGATGGTCTACCTCACGCCAGAGAAACAAGTTTATTTGACAGCCTTCTTCAAACTACTGGCCACAAAGACCCAGCTATCTGCAAGGAAAATACTGCAAGCCCTGGGGTTCATGGTCTCTTGCATTCTACTAATTCCATATGCAAGACTGCATATGAGGAAACTTCAATGGTATCTAAAAAGCCTATGGTGTCAACATTCTCAGGATCTGGAATCAATGATTCCTATCATTCCTTGTATAAAGACAGAGTTCCTTTGGTTGGCAGAAGCCTGCCACCACAACAAGGGACTGCCATTCACTCTACCCTCTGCCACCCAAACCCTAACAACAGACGCATTAAACTATGCATGGGGGGCTCACTTGGCAGGGCAGTGCATTCAGTGCAAATGGAACCCGAGTCAAAAACACCTGCATATCAGTCAAAAGAAATGTTAGCTGTACAGAATTCTCTGACAGCCTTCAAGGAGGACCACATTCTTCCAGGACAATTGTTGGTAAAGACGGACAACACCACTGTTATGTGGTACATAAACAAGCAGGGGGGAACCCACTCATACCCTCTCTGCAGACTAGCCATGGCTCTGTGGAACACAGCCTTGAGCTACCAAGTGCACCTACAAGCTCAATTCCTGCCAGGCAAGCTAAATTCATTGGCAGACGACCTAAGCAGAAATCTCATGGACCCACACGAGTGGAGACTGGAACCAAAGATATTCAACATTTTGAGAAACAAATGGGGGAGCCCAGAGATAGACTTGTTTGCCTCACCTCAGAACTACCCATTGGACAAATTCTGCACAAGTACTCCCCAAAGACAAGCTTGGAAAGTGGATGCCCTGTTCTTCACCTGGGAAAGCCTCTCAGTTTATGGCTTTCCCCCTCCGGCTCTCCTCTCGAAAGTTCTACTAAAGATCAAACAGGACAAACCAAGGACAATACTCATTGCGCCAGACTGGCCTCGCCAACACTGGTACCCCCTCTTGCACAGTATGTCACTGCTGGAACCATGGCACTAGCTTCAGATCCCTTCCCTGCTGTTCCAGCAGGAGGGCTAGATTCTGCACCCCCAGCTTCAAACCCTGAACCTGGCAGACTGGCTAATTACCTGAGTTCTCCAATACCACCCCTCAGCAAGCAAGTGCTGGATGTCATCCTGTAGGCAAGGAGGCCTAGTACTAGAAAATCCTATGCTGAAAAGTGGAAAAGATTCTGTTCCTGGAGCCAGACTCGGGATGGGCACAACAGTGCCCAGTTTACCGCATATTCTTCAATACTTAGCAGAGATGCTTCACAAGGGCCTTTCCTTCTCTTCTATTAAAATTCATGCCTCAGCCATTTCAGCACATTATAATACTGAGCCATCCCTCTTCTCTCACCCCCTACTGAAACAATTCCTCAGAGGAGCCAAAAATTTAAGACCACCCAGGAGAGCCCCTACTCCAGCCTGGGACCTTAACTTTATATTGGAAAAGCTCACTCTACCTCCTTTTGAGCCAGCTGTCCTTTCTTGGAAAACAGACTTCCTTCTAGCCACCATGTCAGTAAGAAGGGTGTCTGAATTACAGGCCCTCATGGCAGTGGAGCCCTTCATAATCTTTCATGCGGACAGGGTGTCCCTCAGGACCAATCCTTCCTTTATGCCCAAGGTGGTATCCAGTGTGGCCCTTAATCATCAGTCCATTCATTTGCAAACCTTCTTCTCTAATCCACAGAACAAAGGAGAATGAATACTGCACTCCTTGGACGTGCACAGACAACTTAGATTTTTTCTGGACAGGACTAAGCCTCTCAGGAAATCTGAATAGCTGCTAGTTGCCTTTGCTGCAGGAGCTGAGGGGAAGGCCATTTCAAAGCAAACCATTTCTAAGTGCATAGGCCATTGCACTCATTTCTGCTATAAGCATCATGGAAAACCTACTCCACAGGGGATAAGATCCCATTCCACCAGGGCTGCATCTACTTCTACAGCCTTTCTCAGAGGTGTTCCTACCAGGGACATCCTAGAAGCTGCTACCTGGAGTTCTGTACATACCTTCACCAAGCTTTACCACTTGCCGATTTTTTCTAAATCCAGAGCTGGTTTTGCCATTGCAGTCTTGCAGGGCCTAATAGCTGGTCCTAATGCTCTATAATTGCCTCCTCCCTTCCTTAGCTTTGGGAATCTACCCAAATGTAATGACTGCAACAGTGAAACATGAAGAACATAGTACAGTTGTGTACACTTACCATAAATGTAGATGTTCAAGTGTATTCACTGTTGCAGTCCTGGTTACCCTCCCTCCAGCCTCCTGACTTCTATTGACTATACCTTTCTTCTTGTTTACTGTATTTAAGATTTCTTGTGTGTTTGCTTTTTGTTGGAGGTGTAACCTTGTATATAGTTGCTTCCCATTATGGTGACACCAGACATCTGGGGCAAGAAAAACTAATGTAATGGCGTCGGCTGCATGCCTTATACCCCTGACTACCTGACGTCATGGAAGATGAGTCAGCAACCGACGCAGGACCCAAGTCTTTGATAATAAGGCCGACTGAGGGCTACCTGCAAGCAGATAACCCAAATGTAATGACTGCAACAGTGAATACACTCGAACATCTACATTTATGGTAGGTGTACACAACTGTACTTTCTCACCTATTTTATATAGGACAATTTTTTGAATGTGCATTTCCAACTTTTGTGTTACATGCACATACTAGTGTTTGGCAGGCTGATCTTTTCGGTAGTTGTTTCTTCTCATATCCATTTGAACCTATGTCCGCGTCAAACAAAAAGCTAAATGCATTTTCAGAACCTCTCCATTGTGTATTAACTTGGAACAAACAGGCAAAATTATGTGCATCTTCAAAAAAATGAAGTGTAACCCTCAGATAGGATCAGTTACCCCAAATCGACAGCTGCACCCACACACATTACCTAACCTAAAAGCATGATTACCCATGCTAAAGCACATGCTACAGCCTGTGTTTTCACTTACTCAGATTGCTGTCTGTTCTTTTCTTATCTTTATTTCCTTCCCAGATGCAAAAAATGGCTCCCTATTAAAATATCTGCACTTGAAATACAGTGTGTCAACAACCCCCCCCAAAAAAAAAAGACTGAAAACAAAGGAGGAGAAAAGTGACTCTCAAACTGTTCTTCTCCTTAAAAATAACTTTTGCTGGGGGGGATGGGGAGGAAAGCCCCCCCAACCCAAACTTGTATATACCAAGTCTGAGATCATCATACCTTGGAGAAAAGGGAATGTTCCGAGAAGTGACATTTTGGACTTAGTTTGTGTAAGTCCGTTCTTTTGGTCATTCAGCCTGTGTATTTCAGGACTCACTCTAATGGATTACAATATTTCAGATGGTTACAATGAAAAACAGCTTGTATACTTTTAGAAAACAATTATTTTTAGCCCAAAGAAAAAGTACATTGGGTATCTATAAATAAAACTAAATTATATACTGTTCTACTAAATGCTTTAAAGTACTAATGCTGCTAAGGAGGCTGATATGTGTTCCCATAATGTCAAACATTATTTTTCAGTGCACTGCTTGCCCTTGTACCATTTAATTTTGCATTTCCATCAGCAAACAATGCTCAAAACTTAAGATTAATTGCTTGCAACTTCAGACTACTTGTTTCCATGGAAAAGTGTAACTTTATAATTCTTCATCCTGTAGTAGTAGCACCTTAACTGTTTCTATTCTGATCAGTTAATGACTGTACTAACAGCTTTATCTGCTTTTTTCTGAAGTTTCTATTGTCAGTTCAACTATCAGGCAATACCTCTTTTTCAAAATATGACCGACAGATTCTGTGGTGGTCATATTTTGGTTTCTGGCTTCTTTGGTTCTTTTCATGTGTGGTTTAATACTTCTGTTTCATCTAGTGATTCCAGTTTCTCTCTTGCAGACACATTTCTGTACAATCATTACTGCATTTATATGAATTCTTGGTACTTTAAGTGGTTTTACGTTGTTGGATTACAGAAAATGTTGGCCAGTGTAAAAACTCTATAACCAAATTTTATAAAAGTACGTGTGTGATCTTTGAAATATTATATTTGAGTCTTTTGTTTGCACTTCTTTGATTTGCAGGCATTTTCCTGCAAGTGAAAACGGTTCACTTCATGGGTGATCTTTACTTATCTCTGACATTTGTTTGATCTAGGTCCAGGTTATTCCAAAGCCAGAGTATGTATATAAAGAGCAGAAATGTGTCCCAGTACTGGCTAATTATTCAGTTTATTAAATGAGTGATCTGATGTTGTCTTTTTCATTCATTCTTCAACAAACGAGTCTTGGATTTGACCTTGGATCTTGGCTCAGCTGCATTTCTTTCAGACTGTTGGATCAGACTCTCGAGCTCTTCTCCTTGCACGTAATGCCCCAGACCCCTGTATTACCTCAGATCTCATTTGCCGCTCTTACAGTACAGATGTGGATCATGCTCTCTTGAACTCTGGGATTAGTTTTTTCACTGTTTTTGTGAGTAAAGATTAGATTTTTCAAACATTTTTCTTACCTATATCTACTTACCGTAGCCTCCCTTTACTCATTTTCCATGCAGTAGGTGTTTTTTTTTCTTCCTACCCATTACTATTGGGTATTTCAGGTTATCATTGCTGGTAATTATTTGCCCTTTTCCTTTGCTAAAAACTTTCTTATCCACCTCTAGATAAATTATTAATATCATTACTGGTATTTTTCTTTCTCTTCTACCTTCTTTATTATTAAAAAAAGACTTCTTTTTCCTTGTCCTTTTCACCTTTTATTCTAAGATGGCTGAAAAGCCAACAGGATTCAAAAATTGCACTTCCTGTGAGCATAAGATACCCAACTCTGATGCCCATAGGGTGTGTCATCTGTTACTTAGGAGCAGCCCATCTTGAAATCCCTTGTCAAATTTGTGTGGGTTTCAACTCTCAGGCTTTACCTAAGCGCTAGACGCAGTAAATCAGTTTTGAAGGGTTTGCTACTTGCTTCTGCTACTTCCTCTCCAGCTTCTTTTTCAAAGCTCAAACCCTCACCAAGGAGTCTAAATTGGCTTTGGAGCCAAGGGAGCATAGAAAATGCTCTCCTGACTGGTCTCCTAAACCTGCTGCTGTATTGGAGCTGCTTGCCAAATAGACCAAGCATTTGGATCCAACTTCTTTGGCTCTGACATCAGGGACATCCATATCTCCTCAGCCTCGAAGTCAATGTTTCTCTTTGAAGCTATTTCCCCTAGACTTCAATCACTATTCTTACCGGAAACACCCAAAAGATTGTCCCATACTTGTTCCACTTTATTTTGTATCAGGTCCTCTGGAAGTCTCTCTGAAGCAGATATGGATAGAATGATGAGGAAGTTCCTCAGAGCTAAGATCCAGATGGGGGTCTTACCGGCTCCATCTCCTATCAGAACTATGAGCCTCTAACCTGTATCCTATTCCATTGTCTCTCCTTCTGTGATTCATCCAGCTATTTCAGAGCCCTCACATCTGAAAGCCCTGAGAGTTGAAGCATTGGATCCGAAGACAGCTACATCTTCAACTCAGAATGTATCCCAGATTGTTTGGCGCAGAGCCACCTAGAAAAAGACAAGTCTCAGAGCCGAAGTATCAGCTCTGGATCCGGGGTGGGAATGCCTTCAACTCTGAGGTTTTTTCAGCCATCGCTTTCCCTCACAGCTTTGGCATCAGACAGCTTGGGTCCAACACCTTCCTCATGGAAGGATCCCGGGCAGAGTGAGAGCTGAGCAGCACCTGGAGTTTTAGCTCCAGTGAGACTGGCAATGGCTTCTTCCAGTCCTTCTGCTTTTGTGGTTGTGGAGAGGGCTTTCTCTCACTCGAGAGTACATTCCACTCTTGCTTCTTTGTTTCCTACCTCCAAACCTAATTTGGATCCGGGCTCTAAGCCCTATCAACTATCCGTCAGGAACAGCTGGCCCATATGAGCTTCCAGGCGGGTCTGTATCACATCAGCGAATGCTAAATATAGTGAACACTGATATATCGAACTTCAAAGTCCGAAAGCTGAAAACAGCGAAGGAATGGATCAGAGAATTTTTTCCCAGGGAAAAAATTTGCTGGGACGTAGTCTGGGCTTTGCTGTTTTCTCCGCTGTGGTGCAATCTCGGAGTTGGTATATTTAAGTTGGGGGTGTGGGGGGCAAAGCCCCCACTTAATTTTGACTATATACTCTTTTGGATCAGCAAACTTTTTCTCTGGGACATTTGAGTTCGACATAACATTGTTCGCTATTTTTAGCATTTGCTGTTATGATATAGTCCCTTCCAGGCTGTTTCTACACAGAAGCTTCCCCTATCTTCTGATATTTCTCCAAATCATCCCACTGAGGACGTCCCTTGGAAGAAATTGTGTAAAAGGAGGCACATAAATGCCCCTCAGGAACCTTTAACTGAAGACACCAAATTCAGTGAAAGAGAAGGGTCCCCAAGGTCTCTACCAGAAGATGTCTCCTTTGGAAACATTCTAGAGATCATTAGCCAGAAAGGTGGATGGTCTTCCGACCGCCTTCCCAAGAGGGGTCGGTGTTTGGCCCATCTATGTTTTGGGTTACCCCTCCGGTGGATGACCTTCTAGATCTTGTGTCTTGCCGGACATGGAAGGAGCCAGATACTGTGGAACGATTTTCCCATTGCCCAGACAATTTTATCACTCCACCCAAAGACAGGCTTCACCGGAGTAAGGGAGTTCCCATGGATGCCATAGTTGTGTCGGCAGTCACAAAATAAGGAGCTAGCTGAACAAAGCTCTTCTGTTCATCCTCCTTTATAGAGAGTCCAGGGTGATGGATAGGTTTGGAAAGCGCATTTACACCCCTGCAACCTTTGCTGTACTTGACAGATTTTACAAGATTGCAGAGAGACTTGATTAAGAAACTCTTGAAGTCTAGTCCTGGGTCCATTTCAGCAGAAGAACTTAAACAGTTTTCTTCACAGCTGGCCACCCTTCAGTCTGTTTCTAGTGTGTCCATGAGGTTAATCTCTCATGCAGTAGAAGGTTCCTCATGGGTGGTCGGTTCAGGCATAGCCATCAGGAGACTGCCTGGATGCACTTGTTTGACTTTGTGGAGCCCTTTACATCTTCTTTCATCAATACTCCCTTTGATAGATCTTCTTTGTTTGGGCCCACTGTAAAAGAAACGCTCCTCCATAGTGACCAAGTTGGAAAGACCTTGTTTGCCATGGGACTCCATTTTTCTAATCTTCAGAGATCCTTCTCTAGGAATCAGTGCAGAGGTAAAACAATGTGATTTTGAAAATCACAAGGACCTTTTCAGGACTTACGAGGGGAAACTTCTCCCAGAGGCTGGGGGGGGGGAGGTTTCCAATGGAAGATGCCGCCCTTGTGGCAGAGGATCCCACAAAACCACGGGTTTTCAGATTCCTTTTTGGATAATTCTTTCAGTGCTCCTGAGTGGTTGCCAAACTGCTTTTCTCTGGAGACAGCAGGGGGTGGGTACTTGTCCCTGCACTTGGAAGCCTGGGCATCAATCACAAAAGACACTTGGGTGCAGCAAATTATTATCAGAGGATATTTCTTTCTTTTTTTGCAAATCCCACCATCCAGATGGAAAATTTTCACAAATGTTTCACCCAGTAAGTGGGAGTTAGCAGCCCTAGAAGTTCAAAAGCTGCTAGACATTTTAGTGCCAAAGAAACAGGATACCTGAGGCCCATTCTGGATCTCAGTAGTCCAAATCAGTTTGTAAAGAACTCCACATTCCAGCTGGTCATGGTTCAGTTCATTCTACCTCTTCTACAGAAAGTTGACTGAATGTGCTCTGTAGATCTCCAGGATGCGTACTATCACATCAAAATGAACAGATGCTGCTGGTGATAGCTGTGCTTTCAGTTGAGGGCCATTCATTACCAATTCAGTGCCCTAACCTTTGGTCTCACCACAGCCCCCAGGGTGTTCACCAAGTGCATGGCAGTGGTAGCAGCTCATCTCAGACTGCTCAAATCCAGAGTATTTCTTTACGTAGACAACTGGATCCTCACCGTCCCAACCAGACATCTCCTCAAAAAGACCAGGAACTACTTACTCCAATTACGTCAGTCTTTAGGGATCACAGTCAGTTATTCCAAGTCCCATCTTCTGCCAGTTAAAGTCTTGGAGTTTATAGGAGCGTGCCTGGATACAGCTAGTCAGTTGGCTTTTTTTCCACCAAACAGAGAGTACATGCTTTAAGACTGCATGTCAGACAGATACTTTCACACCCTTCCCACCCCGAGTAAAACTGGTTCTTTAGGTGTCAGGATCAATGACTGCAGTGATTACTTTAATACCAACTGCTCATTTCCATGTGCTTGTTCTTCAATGGACTCTAGCGATTCAGTCACCATTTCTTCAAGAAACTCTGACCTATCCTATAAAACTTTTTCAGGTTTGCAGGGATGTCCTACTTTAGTGGATTCAGTCCAACAATGAAGTTTATCAGGGCCATTCCTTTGTATTCCCACCCTCTATAGCCACGGTGACCACAGAAGTCTCCCAGTTGGGTGGAGAGACATTTCTTGGGGAGACTGTCCAAGGCATGTGATCCCCAGAAGAGACCACATTGCATATCAGTGTCCTACAGATGAGAGTGGTCCTCCAAGCATTGTGGGCCTTCCAGAACTCTCTTTCTCTAGGGACAATAGCTATCCAAACAGACAACATGTCAGTGGTTTGGTACATCAACAAGCAGGGGGGGACCTAGTCCTATCCTCTCCTTTTTTGAGAAGCGATGAGAGTGTGGCAGTGGGTAATCTCCTCCAACTGCTTTCTTCTAGCAGCGCACATATCAGGGAAATCCAATCTGCTAGCTAACAAACTCAGCTGGACTATTGTAATGCCTCGCTAGTGGTCTCTCAATTAAGTAATGGCGGAGAGAATCTTCCATCGATGAGGTCACCCTTGCTGTGATCTCTTTGCCCGTCCCCTGAACAACAAGTGCAACAGGTTCTTTGTCTTAAGCCCCCCACAGGGGTAGTCACTGAAGGATAATGTTGTCCATATTTGGCCCTTCAGTCTCCTTTACACTCACCCCCAACTCTAATCCCAAAATTTCTTCAAAAAGCACTGCAGTTGAAGAGCAAGGTTATCCTCATTGCCTCCTTTTGGCCTCATCAAGCATGGTTCCCCTTCCTTTGGTCTTGCCTCCTATGTCTTCCTAGATCCCTTTCCAGATCTGATCACTCATCCCACAGCTATGGCTTACCCAGACATTCCAAGACTCAAGTTGATTGCATGTTTTTTTCTAATTCTATTGATGGCCAGACTCCCTAGATTTTCTTTCCTGGTTCGCCAGATTTTGATATCATCTCAGAAAAGCCTCCACTAGAAAAGTATAGAAGAGTAAATGGAAGAGATTTTCTTATTGGGCCCATAAGTTAGAATTGGATCCTTTTACTGCACCTGTTACTGCTGTTTTAGATTTTCTTTCTTCAATTTTGCAAGAAGGAGCTCGTTTTTCCACCTTCACAGTTCAACTAGTAGCCATCTCTGATTATCACACTGGAGATAATGTTTTCCCTCTAGCTTACCCCAAGTTATGCAAAGCCTTCCTTAAAAGTACATTTTTGCTTAGACCTCAAGTTAAAGATCCTACTCCACCATGGGACCTTACCCTTGTTTTGCAGAGTTTGACTCAGCCTCCTTTTGAACCCTTAGCTAAGTCTGATCTTAAGTTTCTTTTTGGAAAGCAATCCTTCTAGTGGCCATCACTTCAGTTAGGCACTGTCCTCAGAATTACCTTACTTGATATTCCATAAAGATAGGTTCACTTTACATACTAATCCATCTTTTCTGCCCAAAGTAGCCTCTGAGGCGAACATCAACCAAGTGATAATTTACCTGTTTTATTTCCAAATGTTTTCTAATAAAAGTGAATATGTGCTTCACCTTTTAGATGTACATAGACTGCTTCATTTTTATCTTCATAGGACAAAGGTTTTTATAAAAACTGACCAGTTGTTCATCTCCTTTGTCCCCAATAGTTTGGGAAAGCCAGTTTCTAAAGTTACCTTAGCTAAATGCATTTCATATGTTTATTTTCAACGAGGTTTGCCTTTGCCAAGACCTCCAAAAGCCCAGTACACTAGATCCGTGGCTACTCAATCTGCTTTCTGGACAAGTGCTTCTGTTGATGTTTGTGCTGCAGCTGCTTGGTCCATTGCTCATACCTTTATTGCTCATTACAGATTGGACGGCACAGTGGTGTAGCGGTAGCATTGTCTCCTCACAGTAAGAGGTTCTCCGGTTTGATTCTCAGCTGCGGTGCCTTCTGTGTGGAGTCTGCATGTCCTCCCTGCGTTTGTGTGGGTTTACTCTGGGTGCTCTTGTTTCCTCCCATGTTACAAAGACATGCATGTGGATCATTTTTCCCTGAGCCTCCGCTGGAAATTGGCTTCATTCCAAGTCTGACTTTCCCGGTTAACAAATGTTAAATAAATAAAGTAAATAAATAAAATCTCATTTCCAGAAGCAGAGTTGCCTTTGGTTCTGTGATATTCTGGAGCATCCTTCCATGAGGGCTACCCAGGGTTATCATAGTTAGGGACTCTGTCTTGTTTGTTGAGGAATGAATGAAAATGACATCATATATAAAAGTTATGTACTCACTATAACTGTGCATCTGTGTTGTTCATTTTCATTCTTCCTCAACTCTCCCCCTTCCCCCTCTCCATTTCTTTTGGGACTGATCTGACAGAAGTATTAGGACTACTGTTACTGTTTGGGCCCCTATTCTGTCTTTATCTTTTATGTGGACTATAAACACTTTTTTTCTGATTGAGCAGCAAACTCGATCTGAGGTAATACAGGGGTCTAAGGCATTATGGGTAAGGGGAGGAGCTTGAGAATCAGATTCAAGATTCAGAAAGAAATGCAGCCCAGCTAGATTCGAGGCCCATTTGTTGAGGAAGAATGAAAATGAGCAACACAGATGCATAGTTATGGTGAGTACATAGCTTTTATTTACATCTCCATCTTCCTTTAAAGAAACCGTCCCCTATATCGGACTTAACTTCATGGTTGACAGATTTGCCCATGCACTGTTAGGGCCAACTAGCTCAGTAATGTTGATGATGTTCTTTGTGTTTCACTGTTGCAGTCATTACATTTAGGTAATCCTGCTGGCAGGTTGCCCTCAGTCAGCCTGAATTCCAAAGTCTTGGGTTCTGCGTTGGTTGCTGTCACCTCTTCCCTGATGTCAGGTTGTCAGGGGTATAAAAGATGCAGCTGATGCCATTTTCTTCAGTCTTTCTTGCCGCGCGGTGCCCGAAGCAGAAGCAGTTCGCAAATGCCAGTCGGCCGACTCCTGAGATTTTCCTGCTCGAGTTTCAGATCCAAAGTCTTCATTAAAAGCTAAGTACTCCGTTGGGGAAACTTTTTTCTTACTCCAGACCGATGTCAGAAAAAGTTAATAATTGCATTTCTTGTGGGAAGCAAATACCTCATAAGGACTTTTATTCTTACTGTATTCCTTGCCTAGGCCCTGACCACAACGTTTCTAGTTGTCGGTTTTGTGCCAGATTTAACCAACGCACTATTAAGCGTCAGTACGATTTTGCACTAAGCTATTTTGTGCGCAGATTTAATTATACAATGTTGTCAGATAGCCATCTGACTACCGGAGTTCACAAAAAGCGCAAAGAAAAAGACAGGCAATCGAGGTCCAGAGCCGCCGATGACGCTTCTCCTAAGCTAGTCGCCGGTTCTCAGTGAGGCACTTTCGCAGCGCCTGACGCCCGCTACTTTAGAGTCGTAGGCCGCTACCGACACCCACGTGGAGTCGGTCAGGCCACCTGAAACTCAAGGTATTGGAGCTTCAGAGACTATTCCCTCAGATGGGTCCGGAGCCGCTGAGCAGGCATCTGCTTCTGAGGGTGTATTCAGACCTAAACAATTATACATTAAACCGACTTCAGCTTCAAAGTTAAAGACAAAAGCACCTTTAAAAGCAAAGAAACAAGTTCACCAGCCACATGGACAGGCCTCCATGCCCAAAAAACAGATGCTCAAAATGGCCGAAGACTTAATTACCTTGATCAGGGGTTCCCATCCCCCTCCTGATAAGAGGCCTAGGCAAGAGACAGACTATGAATCTTCAGATCAGGTTTCCATTTCCTCTGATTCTTCTTCTGATCAGGAATGTTCTCTTCCCCCCCATGAGGATTCTGATGCTGAAGAATCTATTCCTTCAGCTTCTCCTTCTGAGGACTATTCCTTTGGGGAAACATTGCATACCATGATGGAGCATTTCCACTGGGAGAGCCAAGATTTTTCAGAATCTAAGAAGAGGCTCAAGGACTTCCTTCTACTGCCTCAACACAGGCCTCTAGCTCTTCCACCTGTGTTAGATATTGTAGACGATGTGTTTTCAGAGTCTAGTCTGACCCCTGACTCCTTACCTCCAGCTCCTGTTAAGCCTGACAGATACTGCAGGGTTCCTGACTCATAAATTCCTTTTCAAAAACCCTGCTGCAGACCCAGAAACTATTTCTCAGGGTCCCAAAGGGGTTAAGGCTTTCACTGCAAAAAAACCCTACCCCCTCTGACAGAGATTCTATGGCACTGGATAGATGGGGAAAAAAGATTTACACATCTGCTACTTTGGCTATAAGGGCTTTAAACTGTTAATTTCATATGCTCAAATATCAGCAATATGTCATGACACTGCTTAAACAGAAAATGTTGGTAAATTCTGAATGTGCAGATAACAAAGAAATGCAGGATTTATTGCATGCAGCTAAACAAGTTGGAAAGCATACTTTGCAATGTGGTTTTGATTCTCTGGAGGCCTCCTGTAGGGCCGCTGTTACGGGTTCTGTAATTAGGAGGCACGCTTGGTTAAAGGAACAAAATCTGCCTGATCATGTCAAAGCTAAATTATTAGATGCACCATTACAGCATGATACCTTGTTTGGTGTTAAGGCAGAAGAGGTGTTATAGAAAATGGAGGACAAAGCTAAATCTATGCAAACGGTCAAAGATCTTTTACAGGAACAGCCACCTAGGTTTAGCAGACACTGACCTACAAACAATTGGTCCTTTTCAGTGTCAGACAGACCTCAAAGGGGCAGATCCAGGCGCCCTAGAGGCAGATCCCAGCCGCAAAGTTCGTACAGGTGTAAGCAATGGGGTGCTTCTACCTCCAAAAGTGGAGAAGACAAATCACAACCATACAGGAAGTAGTCCCAATGACTTCCCCCTGCCAGCACCAAGCACTTATCTACTAGCAGCACCCTTAGGGGGAAAATTAGCACTTTTTGCTCAAAATTGGCACATTGATAACCAGGACAAATGGGTTCTAAACATAGTGTCACAAGGCTACAAGTTTCACTTCCATACCCTGCCAAGGGCACACTGTTGGCCAGACCTGCCAAAAAATCAATGGGCAGAGGCTCAAAAACAAGTCTCATCCCTCATGGACATGGAGGCTATTCAACAAGTGCCACAGCAAGAGCAGGGACAAGGATTTTACTCAAGACTGTTCTTGGTACCCAGAAAGGACAAAACATGGAGACCAATACTGGACCTATCTATTCTAAACACTTTCCTGGATAAACCAAAGTTCAAGATGTTGACCTTACAGCAGCTTCTGCCCATGCTGGGCAGAACGGCTTGGCTGGTCACTTTAGACCTAAAAGAGGCATACCTGCATGTCCCAATCAGACAGTCATGCAAAAGATACCTCAGATTCAAGGCTGGTTCAAAGCATTACTGATTCTCTGCATTGCCCTTTGGCTTATCTACTGTGCCCAGGCTTTTCACAAAGTGCCTGACACCAGTAATTGCTTTCTGCAGACAAAGAGGAATACAAATATATCCTTACTTGGACGACTGCTTTATTCAAGCAGAGAACAAGGACATCCTACTACAACATCTGGCGTTTGTGAAAAGACTTTTAACATGCCTAGGGTACACAGTCAATGAAAAGAAATCAAAACTAGTACCCTCTCAAGAGATAATATTCCTGGGTGCAAGCTTAAATACAACTGCCCAGATGGCTTATCTCACGCCAGACAAACAAAGGCAACTGACTACCTATTTCAAGGAAATGGCAACAAAGGCCCAGTTATCTGTAAGAAAAATTCTGCAGGCTTTGGGCTTCATGGCATCCTGCATCCTACTAATTCCATATGCAAGACTGCATATGAGGAAACTTCACTGGTACCTAAAAAGTGTCTGGACACAACATTGCCACAGCCTGGAAACAATGATTACTCTCATTCCCTGCCTGCAACAGGAGTTTCGATGGTGGGCAAAGGCTTCTCACCAAAACAAGGGACAGCCATTCTCACTTCCCCCAGTCAGGCAGAACCTAATAACGGATGCATCAGATTATGCCTGGGGGGCCCACATGGCAGGAAGAGGCATTCAGGGCACCTGGTCCTCAAATCAAATGCATCTACATATCAATCAAAAATAGATGCTAGCTGTTCAAAATGCCCTGACAGCCGTCAAGGACCTACTTCATCTGGGACAACTACTGATAAAGACAGACAATACCACGGTCATGTGGTACATAAACAAGCAGGGGGGCACGCATTCTTACCCCCCTTTGCAGACTAGCCATGACTTTATGGGACACAGCATTGACTTACCAAGTTCATCTGCAGGCACAATTCCTGCCAGGAAAGGACAATACTGTGGCAGATGAACTAAGCAGAAACCTCATGGATCCCCATGAGTGGAACCTAGATCCACAAAACGTCAGCAAGATAACAAAGAAATGGGGATGCCCGGACATAGATCTATTTGCCTCCCCTCACAACTATCAACTAAAAAGATTCTGCACAAGGACTTATCACAGACAAGCATGGAAAGTGGACACCTTATCTTTCAACTGGAAAAAACTATCAGTATATGCCTTTCCTCCACTGCCTCTCCTCCCCAAGGTACTCCTAAAGGTGAGACAGGAAAAAACAAAAATGATTCTGATTGCCCCAGACTGGCCATGCCAGTACTGGTATCCGATCTTAAGGAACTTGTCTCAATGCCCAGCCTGGACCTTACCTCAAATACCTCACCTACTGTCCCAACAAAACAATCAGATTCTGCACAGCCAACTCAGGACTCTAAACCTGGCAGCGTGGTGGATAATGTAGCCATACAAAGCACACCTCTCAGTAAAGCTGTGATGGATGTCATTTTGGAAGCCAGAAGGCCTAGTACTAGAAAATCCTATGCAGGAAAATGGAAGAGGTTTTGTGCTTGGAACCAAGCTCAAGGAACTGACACAGCTGTACCAAATATTCCTCAGATTTTGCACTACTTAACTGAGATGCTGGACAAAGGCCTATCTTTTTTATCAATTAAAATTTATGCCTCTGCCATTTCGACTCATTACAATACAGAGCCACCACTCTTTTCTCATCCTTTATTAAGGCAGTACCTCAGAGGAGCCAAAAATTTAAGGCCTCCAAGGAGACCGCCAATGCCTGCATGGGACCTCAACTATGTATTGGAAAAACTCACCCTACCTCCTTTTGAGCCAGCTGCTACTGTGGATATAAAGTTCTTATCTTGGAAAACAGCTCTGCTCCTAGCAATAACTTCTGCAAGACGAGTGTCAGAGCTACAGGCTCTTATGGCTGTGGAGCCTTTTATCATTTTTTATCCAGACAGAGTCTCTCTGAGGACAAACCCTACATTTATGCCTAAGGTGGTGTCCAGTGTAGCCCTTAACCAAACTATTTATTTGCCAACTTTTTATCCAAATCCACAGAACAAGGGGGAGAAAATTCTGCATTCTTTGGACGTACACAGACAACTTGGATTCTATTTGGACAAAACAAAAGTTTTCAGAAAGACAGAACAATTACTAGTGGTATATGCTGCAGGATCACAAGGAAAGGCTATTTCCAAGCAGACTATTTCAAGTGGATAGGTCACTGCATTCGTTTCTGCTACTCTCACCATGACAAGCCAGTGCCTAAGGACATTAGGCCACTGAATGGCAGCCACTTCGTCAGCCTTTCTCAGGGGAGTACCAACCAACGATATTTTAGAGGCTGCTACTTGGAGTTCAGTGCACACCTTTACAAAGCATTACAATCTGCCACTTTACTCTAAATCCAGAGCAGGCTTTGTCACTGCAGTTCTACAGGGCCTCATAGTCGTTCCTAATATTGTTTAGCTCCAGCCTCCCAACCATAGCTTTGGGACTCTACCCAAATGTAATGACTGCAATAGTGAAACACGAAGAACATAGTACAGTTGTGTACACTTACCATAAATGTAGATGTTCGAGTGTATTCACTGTTGCAGTCCAGGTTACCCACCCGCCATCCCCCTTACTTCTGCTGGAACTTATCCTTACTTCTCTGATCTATACAACCTATGTGGTGTATTTGCTTGTAGATGAAGGTAATGTTTATTTTGGTGCATTTATGTTTTATATATATACCTAGCCTACCCTTTTGGGGGCACCTGACATCTGGGGCAAGAAAAACTGAAGAAAATAGTGTCAGCTGCATCTTTTATACCCCTGAATACCTGACATCAGGGAAGGGGCGACAGCAACCGACGCAGGACGCAAGACTTTAGAATTCAGGCCGACTGAGGGCAACCTGCCAGCAGGATTACCCAAATGTGATGACTGCAACAGTGAATACACTCGAACATCTACATTTATGGTAAGTGTACACAACTGTACTTTCTTGTCTTGGGAAATGCTGTTTCTGGTGGCAGTTTCCTTCATCTGTAGGGTCACAAATGTTCTGGCTGTCATATATTGGACAACCATATGTGTTTTTCTTTTTTTTCACAAGGGTAATGTAACCCTCAGGAAAAACCCTTGATGTGAAGTTGTTAAATCTCGTCGTTTATTCTCACTGATGGGTTTGGAGCCGATCCTCGGCTCCGACACGGCCGATAGCAAGCTCAAGATTTGCCAGTAGCTGGAGACCAAGCCCCTTATCCCACAATGCACTGCTGGAATTACCCCAGATCTAGTTTGCCGCGGCAAGAGAGATCACGGTGATCCAGCTAGCTCGGACCATTTTAGAGAAAAAATTAACAGCAAGTCTATAAAAAGTTTTCTTTTTTGTTTAAAAAAATATAGGGCTGGATTCACGAAGGCTTGCACGGAGTCTAAGAGTAGTGTAAGACTCCATGCAGTCTTCGCGATCCAGGAACAGCCCAAAGTCCGTGTAAGAGACAAGCTAAAACGGCTCTTACACGGAGTGGGCGTGGATAAGCTAATCACCTCACTTGCAGCCGAATAGCATGCAAATGAGGATGATTAGCGATCCAGGAAGCCCAGAACAGCCCGTGTAAGATCCATTTTAGCTGCAGAAATGTGCTCAGTTGACAACTGAGTACGTTTCTGCAAAAACTGCAATGGAGCCATGTCAGCTCCAAATAAAGGGTGCATATGTGTCAGGCAGCATGCCAATGGCCAAATATGTGGCCATTGGCAAGGTAACCTGATGCAAATATATTAAAAATATAATTTTTTGGCGATTGCCGATGTTTAAACCAGCGCAGCCCCAAGCAGGCTGCGCTGTATAGAACATAAAAACGAAGGTTTTAAACCCACAAATGTGGGTTTTATGCAATACATGAAATGTCAATGCAGGGACCAGCAGATCAAAACCAACATGGCCACCGTGTAGTGGTTGCTAAGGGGGGAAGCTGAGTCTAAGACATGTAACTAAGCATTAGTAGGCAATCTGATGCAAATGAGTGTAAGGATACTGAATTCCACTGTCACATAGCAAATGAGCACAGTCTGAGTAGTGTAAGAGTTACAGAAGGGGGAGGAACAGAGTAGGACATAGGTGACATCACAGGGGGGAATGGTAGAAAGAAATGCAGTTCATTGGAGGTTAGAGTTACATGACAGATGTCAGATAGATATCATGGAAAGAGGTGTGCCACTAACTAAGCATGAGAAAGTCAAGAAATGGAAGGTGTACACTGTTGCCTACACCGAAGTTTCTTGCTGGATGTGTATCTTGCGCGTGCGCGCCATGAAGAGAATGCGAGTAAGGCAGTGTGCTGCGTGTAAGGCAGACTGAGCATGTGGGAGCGTGTTGGGAGATGTTTAACACCGTTTGCGTGGGCGTGCAGCGTTTTAATCGAATAAGCAGATTCTGAACCGTGTAAGCATGTGTGCGCGTGTAAGCCACTGTGGCGTGTTTCTGCTGGTTTACACAGCTCCACCCTGAGGAAACAGAAAGGAAAAAGGAAGCAACAGATTTAGTAGGAAGTTAGCAGGGAATACTGCTGGAGCTAGCAGGTGAAAACAATTAGATGCAGGCAATTACACAGGCAGAATAGTAGCCCAGCCCAGCACTTAAAACTCTGCAAACAGCAGTGCAGGATGTTTCTCTCAAGAGACACTGCAAGACAGGAGTTAAGTTATCAGAAGTGAAAACTGAAAAGCTGAACTCAGAGCAGAAATGTTAGGGGCTGCCATAGCTGTCATAATGAGACATAGGCGACTTGCTGAGGGTGGTGACAATGCAGATGGTGCCAGACAACCCACAGTGAGGAGGCGGAGAAGAGTGTACAGGCCCAGGGTCACCTACCACGGGTTACATGAGCTGGAGATAGTAGGCGCTATAGAGTGGACAGAGACCTCCTGCAGCAAATAGTGGAGCTGTGCAGGCCATGCCTCACACACTGAACCAACAGAGGGGAACCCATCCCAGTAGAAGCCAAGGTATGTGTTGACCTAAGAATACTAGCAACGGGTACCTTCCAGAGACCAATTGGTGATATGATGGGGATATCACAGGCATCAGCCTCCAGGGTACTGCACCAGTTCCTGGATGCCATGTCAGCACATGTCGGTGATCATGTATATTTCCCAATGCCCGTGAGGTATTGGCCAGCAATATCGTCTCTTCCAGCAAATAGCGGAATACCCTGAGGTAGTGGGTGCAATAGACTGCATGCACATACGCATCAAAGCACCAGCCGGTGGGCGGGGTAGGGCATACATCAACCGCAAGGGCTTCCCCTCCATCAACTGCCAGGTCGTGTGTGATGCCCAGCGCATAATAATGCTTGTGTGTGCTGGCTGTCCTGGGAGCTACCATGATTCCCACATCTGGCATTTGGCGCAGCTGTACCAGACATTTGCCAATGGGGACATCCCACACGGACACCTAGTGTGGGATGCAGGTTATGCACTGGAGCCGTGGCTGATGACACCCATCAGAAGCACACACACCTGAACAGGAGCGCCATAATGAGGCACACGCACAAACACGTAATGTAATAGAGCATGTGTTTGGGCTGCTCAAGTCACGGTTCCGGTGTCTGGACACATCTGGTGGAGCCTTGCAGTACACACCAACTACATGTACCCAAATTGTCATGGTATGTGCTATGCTACATAATATGATCTTGCGAAAACAGCTGCAGCAGGACCAGCATAGGGCGGGCCAAACAGCCCCCACCATTGCCAAGGCCATCACAGGCAGAGCGTGACTCGGAGGAGGAACAACCTGAGCCTGCCACAGTAGGCAGAAGGAGGCGTGCCCAGTATGCCCTGGCCTTGGCAAAGAGGCAACGCATAGCACATACACTGGCTCAGTAGGAACACTGGGAATGATACCCCTTTCTGACTCACTCATATAGTAACAGGGATGCCTAACATGACACAACCTGCTCTCAAACATGTACAGGGAAGTGTAATATGTGCATCTGACAGAGGCAACCCTGCAGCACCACCTGAGGCATGAATGCTATGTGTTAAGTAATGTAACACCATGTACTATATGCACACCTGAGGACCCTGACTAACATCCTACCCTCACCAAGCATCATGCCACAACATGACAATGAGATGATCAAGTGCAATAATTGACTGAAGTATCGCAGTTAGTCAAAGGGGATCCAATGTGTGCCAGTCTGGGATGACATGCTGAGCATGACATGATGCACCACCTGCTAGGACTGGCGTGCACCTATCAGTGCAGGCCGTATGGATACTGGCAAAGGCTGTTGTCACCCACAGTGTGCCCTGAATAGGTAAGGCTCAAAACACAAACCTATCTCCATAGGTATCAGAAGGGATAAGAATAAGATAAAGGGATAAGTCGAAACAGCAAGATGCATGCAGTCTAAACTCACCCAATATAGAGAATGTTGATATCTGCGCTGTAACAGAAAACTGAGCCAAGGCTCACAACAGCACCCTAACACTACCAGGTTACACCTCATACTGTGCTGTACAGCCTCAAAACTTGGAACAAGCTACAAAAGGAGGGTGACTAGCAAGAATTGTCAAGGATAACCACACCCCCATGTTGGTACCACAACAAAAAGCAGCATGGACTAGCCATGGTCAAGTAACAGTGGCTAAAACTGCCCCCCAGTTTATAGCCTGCTACAGACTACTGTCCCAACACCAGGAACTGCACCTGGCCTATGCTGGAATACATGAATATATCAAGTCCTCCAAACCACATTATATTGGGTGACTGAAAATACCCAGACATAGACTGGGAGCATTATACTAGCTCCAACAGTGTGGGACAAAAGTTCATAGAATCCATAAACCAAAGGCCCAGGAACAACGTACCACTCCCACAAGAGGGGTAAGCATACTGGATGTGATAATCAGCAACATGGGTACTGGATGGCAAGATGAGAAGTGTATTGCTCACTGGTAAAACCAGACCATAGAGTAATCACACTGGATATACAAATCCTGACCACAGTCCCTGGCCAGAAAACCACAGTGGAAAACATGTGTTAAGCAATATTTGCACTCCTCCAAACTGATGTGGAATCCATTAAAGGTCCTGTGCAGGTGCAAAATATGGGCCACACCTCAGAACCTGTAATACAGCCATTCCATGAACACTGCCAGGAATGCTTGGATTATGCAATCCTAAATTAAAACAAGACACAATGCCATACACGCAGGAATCTGGCATGGTGGACACCAGCCATAACCAAACCATGCAAGAGAATGAGGAAGCTACTACATGATAGAGCAAACATAAACAATGAAGTAATCACTGATCAGTAGTATGGCAATAAAATCTGTCCACACATACAATCCACTAAGGCCAGCCACAACAAGTTGAATCTGTGAATCCTGAGGCAATGTTACACCTGCCCCAAGTACACAGACAACCCCCAACTCCACCAAGAAATACAAATATATGTGAGAGATGCAACCATCTATCCAAACTGGAGGCTGAGCTCCCTCAACTCAGTACTCCCAAAACTAGTCAGGAGGAGAAGGTAACCACACACACCACAAACACAGTCCCATAGACCTATCACAACTGCAAACCAAACACATAAACACAGAAAAACATTCCGGAGGCACAAATTACAAACACAGCACACCAACAGAGGCCTCTAAAGCAGACACCCATTCAAACAACCTCCAAACATAGCACATGCAACACATAGTACACAAAGCTGGTGTGCCAAACAGTCACAGGCCAGAAGGAGAAACAACATGCCTGATGCAGTTGTAATAGGTGACTCCATAGTCAGACACACTGCTGTCCGCACACCAGACTGAACAAGGGAAAGGGTGCAGTAAGCTGCCTGTAGGCTGCCACAATATGCCACATAACAGAAGTATGCAGGTCACTCCAAAGCAAGTAGAAATATGATGTAGTCATAGTCCATGCTGGTGTGAATGACCTGAGATGTACCTCCCTAGACTACATGAAAAGAGACATAGGTGAGCTCTCTGATTATGTAGTCAGGCGATATGACACTCACCGTTTGCAGCATCCTACCCTTACCAAGAATAATGCCACAGTACAAACACGGAATGATCAGTCATAGCAAGTGGCACACTTACTGGTGTCATTCAAGGGGATCAATGTCTGTCTGCTTGGGATGTCATGCTTGACAAGCCACGCAGCTGTTCTTGGGATGGCCTGCACCTGTTACCCCTGGGCGTTTGAATATTGGATAAGGCCTTTTCCACCTCCATAGAGCCTTTTGTAGGCAAGGCTGGAAAGACTGACCCACCACCCTAGAAAACATAAGTGGGAAGAAACATAAGGGAAATGCTGATCAATGCCAGATGTGTAAACCCCAATATGCATGCTCCCAAGGCCATCCCCAGTATGGAGAACATCGATGTCTGTGCAGTGACAGAAACGTGCTGCAAGCCTCCTGACAGCACACCAGCACTACCAGGTTATACCACGTATCATGTGTCATGGCCCCAAAACCTGGAAAAAAACATAAAAGGAGGGTGAGTATCTATAGTCAGCACAGACACCCATACATCCAGGTAACTGACAATGCACAAGGCATTGGAGTCCACCCATGTGCAACTAACTGTAGGCAAGACTGCTGTACAGTCTGTAGCATGCTACAGACCACACTCTCACACACAGGAACCCCACCCAGCCATCCTGAAGACACTGGACAGTATGAATGTCCCACCAAATACCAAACAAGGTACCACAAATTACCACATAGGTGGTAAACCATTATGTATGGAAGGAGTAACCAGGGACCTAGGGACACAAGTGGACAGTAACCTGTTATGTGACACCCACATTGCCAATGTGGCTAGGAAGACTGTCTACATTTGACACCGTATCAGGAAAGGATTCACATCTACGTCAACAGAGGTCATTGTGCCCCTATACTGTTCTCTAATCACACCCATAATCTAGTACAATGCCTCATATGGGGTGTACCTTACCTGACACCTGCAGCAGTTAGAAAGACCTCAAAGGTACCTCACCAAGAGGATAAAGGGTCTCAAATATATGTCATATGCTGCCTGGCTGTAGACACCCCAGCTGAATGCAGTCACATACTGCCTACACAGAGGCATTGCATGCCTGTTGTAGAAGGCCATGCCCAACACAGGAGTAATGGACATGCTCCACCCCAGAAAACTCAAATCCATCGGAGCTGTGAGAGTGAGAGATGTCAACCTCAACAAATAATGAAATAGGATGTGCTGGTGGGACAGATACATAATCCAGAGGCTCCCCACACCCTGGACCAGAATCCCACTCCATGTTAGGCAGAGCTCCTCACTGACACTCTTCAACAGGAATCTTGCCAAGTGGATGGATGATTGTAGAGTTACACTGGGGGTCTTCACTGTGTCATGTCGACAGAGGCACAGCAAAGCAAATCATAAATGGCCATAATATTCACATAGCAAGGGGTGGCAAAAGCCACACACACTCTGGCTAGGCTAACAAATGCCCTAGGGTGGATAGCCTAGTATGAACCTATGAAGATACAAATTGTACAGGACACTAAGGATAATCCCAAGGCTTTCACAACTGATGGTAGGAACCATGTTGGGAATTCACAGATATGCCCTGAATCACACAAATATCACAAATACACACACATATTGCCAACATACATCCTGACAGGTGCAGTGCAAACCCCCCCCCCCAATGCAGAATATCTATCCCAGCAGACTGCTGGCCCCTGACATTGCAGATGCTGAGGTAACAGCCAACATCTACAAAGCAAAACACACAGCAGCAATGGTATGAGATGGTGTCCTGGGCTAAGTGCAACATGGACTCCAAGATGAATGGAATGCCAAACCACACTACTGCTCAATGTCAGCCTTACCACAGAATATGTACCCAAAGAGCAGTGTACAACAACAGTGGTCCTTCTCAACAAAGGTGTTGCCTGAATGGATACTGAAAACTACTACCCCAGAATCCTGAGAAGCTCGGTCTGCACAGCTATGGAAAGGATCAGCATGTACCACAGACATAAAGATATTGGGGACCTACTGACACCGGACCCTACCCAGTGTGGCTTTCTCAAGTGCAGATCCTGCCCCTAAACATGTTTGACTCAATTGAAACAGTCATTAAGGTCATTGATGAGGGCAATGTGGTCCACACAGCATAGCTGGACCTTGCAAAGGCTTCTATACAATATCCTACGTGTTCATTATAGATAAGCTCACCAGCTTAAATATAAACCCACATGTCAGTAGAGGGTTGCAAACCAGACCAAGGACAGAACAGACATGGTCAGACATGCTGCAGCCATGTCAGACTACAAACCAGATATAACTGGCATCCCACAAGGCTTTGTCCTGGGATCTCCCTCGTCTGGTATATATGTCCCATAGGTACAGGCAAACATGGAAGGACTGTGTCGAACATGTTTGCAGAGGACTACAAACTGCTCACCACATATGATCCATCTGCTGACACAAGCATCCCACTATGGGCCACATAGAAACAGACACCTGGTGCCATAGCCATGTCAGCAAGCTAATTGCAGAAACGTGTATAGTCAACCCCCGTGGATATACAGTAAGTTCCCACCAATTACCACATAGGTGTTAACCCATTATGTAGTTAACATGTAATGAGAGACCTGGGGACACAAGGTGATAGATATCCTGCATTGGACAAACATGTGCTGTAGTGTTTACAGAAACATACCATATACCCACCTAATCATGAAGGTTGTCAGATCTAGATAAGGGGAGGTCATTGTGGCTCTGCAGTCATCCTTCATCAGCGGTACAATTGACTACAATAGCCCCTGTGGGATGTACCTCAGCAGACACCTCCATCAACCGTAAAGTCCCCAACAGTACCTCACCAGGAGTATCAAAGAGCTTGCACAGATGCCATGTGTTGCCTGTGTTGCTGGTATCAATAAACATGCTGCACCTTGTACAATCTGAATGGCAGTGAGCTATGCACATGAGAGACCTGAACCCCAGCACTGACTTACATAGGACAAGCTGTACTCCGTGATCCATAACACAGAAGCCACCCCCACCCATGAGTGAATCCCCAGTACAGGCTACCCATAGAGTCACTTATCAATCTTCCTCAATAGGAATCTTGATGAGTGGATGGGAGATGGTAGCTTTATCCTGGATATCACTGTCATGTCACAGGTAGACAGAGGCACAGTATACTAACCATGACATATGTCATGGCAAACTCCACTTACAATGTGTGTTGAAGGACAAACACACTCTCCAACTAGCATTAGACATGGACTAGGGCACATCGCTAGTGTTTGCAAATGTACACCTATGTTGTGGAATACACTACCAATGTTGGACAAGCCTGGTTTAAGTAGTTCATATCTGAACAGAATGCAACATGGTCAGATGTACACAACTGGCCCCTAACCAGGCTGTTGTGCCCACTATCGAAATGTAAAGCAGTGATAGCACTAAAGCCCAGGATACTGTCCACCACAGTCAAAGTACTACCAGTACACTATACCGTACTACAGTGTTAGGTCAGTGTGAAAGGATGTTGACAACTGTATGCAAAGTATCCCATGCAAACACTGCAGGCACAGTATAATCCTGTTGTGTTCACACACAAAGCAGTTGTACAGTAACTACACAACATGACACACAACACACAACCATAAACGGGTGATATTTGTTGAAGTTCACACTCATCCACAAATGTGGTGGGCTGCAGAGTCCAACATATGGAATGCTCACACTGGGCATGCTCACACACTTTGATAAATGAGACATATGTCAGACAACATGCCATGGGAAGGCTGAACTGGGCATGCTCACACACTTAGGCCAAATCTCAGTTTAGCAGTTGGACACACATATCTGGTATTTTTATGTGTTATTCCAGGAACCAACCACATTACAGCAGTCTGCTCAGTGCACACAGTTAAATGACTACAGAGACATACGTGATATAGTGGATCCCTCCCATATGCAAACATCTTCCACAGATGCACAAGTTGTTCATACAAACAGGGAATGCTATGGCAATAAAGATGTGCAAACAGTCTATCAGCAACAAATAATGTGCATTTGACAATTAAACATATGGGTGTAGAGGTCAACACTAGGCTGTTTGCCCTAGGGAATGACAGCTTAGCCAGAGTGTGCTTGGTGTCTGCCTCCCCACAGGATGCACATTCCCCTTTCTAAACACCGATGATGTCAGCACCCTATAAGTACAGCAGGAGAAAAACTTCCCAGTAATGCGAATAGCGCGCTCTGCTAATGCGTCCGTCTCAAGTGTCATAACATAGTTAGGTAGGGGTTTGAATCCTGCGAATGGCAAGTGTGTGTATTTGTCTGAGGGGGGTTAGTGTGTGTGAGGGAAATGTCCCTTTTGGCAACTAGGAAAACAGACTACAGGATGCACATTCCCTTTCTAAACACTGATGATGTCAGCACCCTATAAGTACAGCAAGAGAAGGGAAACCTCCCAGTAATGCGAATAGCACACTCTGCTAATGTGTCCGTCTCGAGTGTCATAACATAGTCAGATAGGGGTTTGAATCGTGCAATTGGCAAGTGTGTGTTTTTGGCTGAGGGAGGTTAGTGTGTGTGAGGACAATGTCCCTTTTGGCAACTAGGTGAACAGACTACAGGATGCACATTCCCCTTTCTAAACACTGTTCAGCTGAAGGCCATGGCTCTGGCACAAGTTGTCTGTTTCTGTGATGCCCCTTTGGAAGATGCTTGTGTCGGCTGGAGAGTCGATTATGGTGGCCAGTTTGCAGTCATCTGCATATTTGGTCAGCCACAGTCCGTCCGTGTTGGCCTGTACCTCCAATAAATATATACCAAACAAGAGGTCCCAGGACTGAGCCTTGTGGGACACAACTTCGTAACTGGTTTGGAGTCTGGCATGGCTCCAGCAATGCTAACCATGTGGGTTCTGTCCTTGAGCCACTGTGCAATCCATCTAGTGACATAGGGGCTTATATTTAAGCTGGTGAGCTTCTCTAGAATGCCCAAGTGGGGTATTGTTGTGAAGGCTTTGCAAGGTCCAGGTAGGCTGTGTGAACCACCTTCCCTCGTCAATGGCCTTGGTGACTGTTTCAAAGAAATCAACCGGGTTAAACCTGGTAGTGCTGGTGTGCTCTCAGTAGCCTTGAACCAGGCATCTGTTACTGCACAGATATCGATGTTCTCCATGCCAAGTAGTGTTTTGGGTGCATGCATCTGGAGGTTTAGACTTCTGGCATTGGGTAGCATTGCTCTTAGTTTCTTATCCCTTGTGATACCTATGAAGGTGGGTTTGTCATTTGAGCCCTGCCTAACATAGGCACTATGGGGGTAGCAAGAGCCTTTTCCAATATCTGAAAGCCCAGGGGTGACAGGTGCAGGCCGTCCCTAGCAAAGCAGGTAGTTCAACAGAAGATGAATATGTGAAGGTGTAGTGCCTGTGATTAGTTAGCAGTAGCATATATGACTGCTCACGTGGACACATGCCAGGTAAGTCATATGCACTGTGTCACAGGCAATGTACATGTGAACAGGACAAACAGTGACATCCTGTCAAGTGGGACATGGACATACATATAGTAGGCTATGCAGATGGCACTAGGAGTCCACAGAAGCTCTATAACTATGCATTGCAGGTGTGATCAGTATTCCAGGGTAATTGCAAGCAAACATGCATGCAAACAAAGTTACAGTAAACAGGGCTGCATGTAGTCCATTGTACAACAAACAAGCTGTACCAGTTCCAGAAGGTCACACTGCAAATATGCAGGCACTATGCACATGTACATGGAAATACACGGGTCAGATGGCTAGGGTCCAGTCTTAGTGCACACAAGTGTACAGACCATGTACTGTCAGGATGTACAATAACTGGATAGAAACCCATGTGCTCATACCTGCAGTAATACACATGTCAAATAACAGACACTGAGCCTTCACTCAGTGGTTCCATACTTAGTAGGATGTATGCTCCCTGGCCTGCCACCACAGTATCCCTGACATATATGGGGACTTTCCCTCCTGTGACAGTTAGTTATGTGTGTTGGGGCTGTCTAGCATGGTATGAGATGTGAGCATGCAGTGTCCTGTACCAGTCGTGTAGTACTGCACACATATCAACATCCTCAAACATCTGCATTGCAGAGTCTAGTGTGGGCAACATGCCACTTGCAATTTACATGTCCATCATTGTGTATTGCTACAATCATTACCCTATCCCGTGTGCTACCTATGTATGTAGCCTTCTGTTGACATCATTACCACCAGTATGCCAACATGTGCAGATGATACACTATGGTACTTACCATGGGTGTAGACAACAGGACATGACAATCACACACTTACTGCATCAGGCATGCTGTGATATACCCACAATTAATTCAGCACACAGTACTGTTAACAACATGATACTATTACTACACATCTATGTGGTCACCCTGTGCATCAGCAACATGTTAACCTGTTCCTGCACAGTTGTTACAGATTGCAGGAGGTGGCACAGTTTCATCATATGCACAGGGTGTGTACTTGGTATGCCTGAGTCAGCCACCAATACCACCAATTGACATGTATGTGTATGTGTGTTGGTGAGGGACAGCAGTAGAAAGTGGGGCAATGTTGATGCAGTGTGTGCGTCGCGGTAGCCCTAGGTGTTGTCAATTCACATGTGTGTATGGATGCACACAGTTCCACCTCATGGCTGCCATATACTGGTGTTTGTGGACAGCCACAGACTGTACCTGCCAGGTCATACAGATCAGTGTCTCTGGCCACGGACACGGTACCTCTGCCTTGCAGGGGTGCTACGGACCGTATCCAGTACCAACCCAGACTGGGTACTGTCATCAGAAGCAGGTGTTCGTTGACTGGACACAGATCCCTGTCGGGCCTGGCCAGAGCCACGTGCACGTGGTCTCCTGGGGGGTCTGATGACAGCACAGACCCAGCATTGCTGGGGCTGCTGCTGGCACTACGGGCGGCAGCGGCCCTGTTGTCGCCCGCAAGCGACTGCCAGCTGCTGCTGTTGCTGGCATCACGGCCCGCGTCGACGCCTCAACCGCCCACCATCACCCTGGCTCATGGACATGTAGTTGTGGAACCGGTCTAATATGTCCCCACAACGTCTGTCTATGACATCGGTGAAATCACGGATGGCAGCCGCAATGTCACGCATACTGTCAGTCATGGCTGTGCGACATGCTGTCAGCTCCCTCAGACCCTGTCTGGTGTACCGTTCCATATGTGACTGTGCCTGCATGACAGCCCGAAACATAGCTGAGGTTGTAAGACCTCTGTGGGCACGTCTGACAGGGGCAGTGCCACGGATGCTCCCGAGAACCTCTGGACATCTGTCTGTGTGGTACCATCTCTGGGCCATGCCCATGGCTGCTGTGTGGGGAGGCATGTGCCACAGATACCACATTACCCTGGTCAATGCCCACTGTATGCTGTCCATCACCTAGGGACATTGGTGACAAAGGGTGTATTGGCAGGATAACTGTGCGCATTGATGGGGTCGACAGCTGTGTACTGTCAATCGGCTGACCAATGGCGGACCCTGGCATACTTTCCTGTGCCATTACACAGATGTCATCATTATCAGTACCCACGGCACCTGACTCAGGTTCCCTGCTACATGACACCAGAGCAGCAACAGAACCTGTGGGTGGGAAACAGGAAACACAGTTTACAATGTCTACACATTACCAGCGATGCACACATGCACAGGTGCACAAATGCACACATGCACACATGCACAGGTGCACAGGTGCACAGGTGCACACATGCACACATGCACAGGTGCACACATGCACAGGTGCACACATGTACAGGTGCACACATGCACACATGCACAGGTGCACACATGCACAGGTGCACACATGTACAGGTGCACACATGCACACATGCACATATGCACAGGTGCACACATGCACAGGTGCACACATGCACACAGTTTCACACAATTGTACAGTACTCAGTATGCGTGATATCAACACACAGACACACCTACATGCATACAGAGAGCACTACTAAGTGAGCCAAATAGTACTATTACTATCAACACTATTACAGGAATTGTTAATACACACTCACCAGCATGGATAGGCTGCATTGCTGTTATACCAGAGGGTCCTGCAGACGTGAAGAAACTAATGTCAGTGGGCACAACTGTGCCATTGTTACTGAGTATGATACAGGTCAGTAGTACAACAGTCGCCTTTCACAGGTCAGCTGCTAATATTGAGGATATCACACTTGCACATTAAATACTATGGTGACAGCTACAAACCAAGGACACACCTCACACATGCATTAACTACCAGTGTACACAACAGTCAACTATACATATGGCATATTACCTGCACGTTCACTGTCTTGCTGCTGTGTGGCTCCAGCCTCCATCATAATGCATGTCTGCTGCTGTTGTTGTTGCTGGCGGACTGGAGCCACTACACTCATGAGTAGTCCCTCCAGTCTGGTGAGTGGGGGATGTGTAGCCACCCCACCACCTGTGGCGACCTGTTGCCTGTGGATATCCGACGCACGCTGGCGGACATGTCTGATTAAATCACTGCAGTGATGTCGTACCTGCTCATATGTCCTATTATGCGTGCCTATGTCATTTACCCGACGGACAAGGTCTTGCCACAGTGCAGCCCTCTCCTGCTGATTCTGGCTGGTGCGGGAAAAGAGTATTGCATAATCCCGCACCAAGCTCTGGTGTATCTCCTCATCCTCAGCTGTGGAGTAGGTGGGATTCCGCGGGTGGGCCATGTACCTGAGAAAGAAAATAACCTGGTATCAGCAATATATGTCAGCAGAATTTGGCACACATACTACACATGCTACTCGACTGTTATGATACAACATATCTCACATATGTAGCATCTGTCTGTCTATTGGTGGATACACATGTAGATGTCCAGGTATCAGTGCTCAGCCAGCAACTGTGCAACAGTACCTGGCAGACTCCATACGACATACTACCAAACCCCAGCAGTCAGAACACTGATTCAGGTCAAGAGCACCTCCTCACTCTGGGCGTTTGTATCTAGGTACTGTATGGCCTACATCATCAACTACTGTGAGCTGACCACACACTGATTGCCCTGGATATACATATCCCACCTCCACCACCAGCAAAAACGACTATAGTGCATAACATTACAGATACAAACTTTACACTTTGTAACAGTAACATGGTATCCTTTCAGCCCACTGGGCCAGTGGCAGATACAACCCACAATGCTGACCCTACACAATTGCTTTCTACAGACATCTCCGAGAATGCATGGATCATGCAATCCCATATATGACCAAGACACTCTCCACAAAGGGACAGCATCCTGTCTGGTGGACCCCAGCCATAGACAGATTGTATTACAGAAGATGGAAGCTACTGCAAGACAGAGCATAATTCCATAAAGGGAGGGCATGTCTGAGCAGCACTAGTAAGGATCTATTTTCCATCATACAAAATACATGGGCAACTTTGAGAGGGAAATCAAGAGGGACACTACAGATAACCAGAAGGCCTTCTTCAGTTATGTTAGCAACCTGGTCAGGATCCATCCTCTATGCCCATAGGTAGTACACAACAACAAATATTTCACTGACACCACAGATATCAACAACATTGTGGTAGACAGGTTCAGTGCAGGTGTCACCCCGCCCTCTCCCCCAAAATAAGGCATAGCTATCCCAGCTGACTGTAACCTCCCTGTCATCACAGATGTCCAGGTGAGAGCCACCCTCAGGACAGCAGAATACACAACATGGATGGGACCTGATGGTATCCCCAGTTGCATGCTACATAAACTCTGACAGGAGCTAAACACACATATAGAAGTGCTATGTAACACTAGCCTGACTACAGGATATGTACCTGTACACTGGTGCACAGCAGCAGTGGTTCCACTCCACGAAGGAGGCACCTCAACATACCAATACAATACAACACAATACATTACATTACAATACAATACTGTACAATATGCTATTGCCCCTGGGACTACAGCAGCATACTGTTCTGCTACCTGACCATTGTGACACATGTGGTGTGATGGTACCTGCTGCTGTCACACAGTTACACAGGGTGACTCATATGGCATATTACCTATCTGACTAACATTCAGCAGGGGCATGTGTGACATGTACTCATGGGGAGTCTTGCTTCTTAACACTGTGTGGTTTATTGCAGGGTATGTCTTATCTGTGGGTAGGAACTCTTACCTCCACATGTGCACTCTATTGCAGTGGCACGGACGACACACAGCAGACATTTAGGTTGTGGATGGTGTGAGGTATTACTATGGTTGTTGGACATCTGTCATGGGTGTGACTTACATATGTAAATCCGGGAGTGGTAACCTCTATGTGGGTAGCATATGTGTACTCTGTGGTGTTGTCAGTCACTGTGCATTGGTAATGTGTTTGTGTGCATTGTCACAGTGTTGTACATGTCACTGTGTCCTTCTCCATATCTGTAGCTGTCATGTGAGGTCCATACCATGGCGTCCATTATGTGGTGTGGAGGGTACACGACCTACATGTCCATAGCTGACACACCATGTCCGCTGACACATACCATGTGCAGGTATTCTAGGGATAGTGTGCCACTGTGAATATCATTGGGGCCACTATTGTACACATTTATGACCCTGTTCACCCCTGACACATGCAGTGGTGGGCAGCCAATCACATATCTGGTGGTTACTGGTGTAGGTGATCTGGAATGTGGTATGGTACTCCGGTTTTGACACTGGTGTTCACTCCATGCCTTTGTCACCAGGCACCTGTTGCAATACATCTGTACACATGTGCCTCACTCAGAATTTATATACATCTCTCTCTCTCTCTCTCTATATATATATATATATATATATATATATATATATATGTGTGTGTATATAGATATATCTATATGTAGATATATATATATATATATATATATATATATATATATATATATATATATATCCGTATACATATACACATATATATATATTGATGTACATATATTGCTATAGATGTGGAGGGGGGGGACACAGAGGGGGTGTGAGTGACAGAGGGGGTGGGACAGGCTGTGTTGCAGGTCGTCATATACAGTCATACCTGTAGGTAGTCAGATCAGTCTGTCTATGTATATGTATCTACATATATCTATATCTGTATGTGTGCATTACATAGATATGTTTGTACAATATTCTATCTACATCTGTCTATGTATTCCTACATCTCTCTCTATGTATGTATACATATATCATATATATATATATATATATATATATATATATATATATATATATATATATACATACATATGTTGACATACATGCGTATCCATATGTTAGACAGGTATATCAACATATTTGTCTACCATACTGTATACACACACTAACATACTGCTAAACATACATAACTGTGAAACCTACTTTGTACATGGCACTACAACCTACAATCAAACAACATTGATATGTGCACATAGATGCTCTCACATACAAATGTATGTACAGCCTTCACTGATAGTTGCTGTATGTCCCCTGCCCTTTACACATCTTCATATACATATGGATACAGACCAATGACACATATGGAGGGTTCACAGTATGTAGACCTTTATAGTATTACTTTACATTACCTGTGTTTGTCACAGCTGCTTGTGTTGCCATCTGGTTCTCTGTCCTGCTGCTCCACTTCCCAGTTGTCAGCTTTCAGGTAGCTGTTGCTGAACAATTTGTTTCTGTCTGCTTAATTGCAGTTTTCTCTGTCTCTGTCTCTCTCTCTCTCTCTCTCTCTCTCTCATGTCCTTCTCAGGGTGCAATGAAAGTATTGCATGTGTGGACATGGAGTACAGCATACTTTTGTAGGTATCTGCATATGCCCATGTGATGACCTCTGCACCAATTGTTAGCCAGCATTTGCTAATTGCATGCAGCCAGTTGTGTACTGATTGCAGTTCTCACTGTGATTTCAGAACAGTGCTATAAAAAGGTATGTGAGATAGGCGTAGCCCTTTCAGATTTTAAGGGCAGGGACCATGCTGTTATGCTGTGGACAATGTTCTGTGAGTGTAAAGGTTGGTATCTCTCTCATATTTCCAGGTGTGTTGTAGATTAACATTCCTCCATTCATTTCTCCAGTTTCCTGTACTAACTGTGTATGTACACTGACACCTACAACTACTACTACTGTTAATGTGTGTGTGTGTGTGTGTGCTTTCCTTTCACTTTTGCTTGCACTTTGTTGCTAAGGCTACAATAGTTGCCCTTTACAGTCACTACTTGTATGCCTGCTAGGTGTCTTGACTGTATTGTGCTGCTGTAGCTTTCCTATTTTCCATGTACATTCACACCTTGGAATGCTTGCTATATCTGCTAGGGTGTTACAGCATGCAGTGTGGTCTGGCCATGGTGTGAGCCTTGACATCTATTAGGGTATTTGAATATGGTGCTGAGCAGGCCCCAGAGACTTTCAGGTTCATCTGTTATGTGCCTCATAGAATGGTACATATCAGTGGGGTACATCCATTAAAATGTCTGGTATGCTGCAGTTGTGACTGTGGGTTAGCATGAGCATATGTATTACTACACTTTTTCTGCCATGCAAGTGGTGAATACTTTCAGGACTCCATAGTTACCATTGCATGTGTTACACCTTTCTACCTACTCTTTGTACATTTCACATGGGGTCTGTGGGGCATCCCTGTAAGTCATTCACTGTTGCTATGTCTAGGCTCTTAACTATTCAAATATGGTGGTGTCAGACCTGTCATGTGTATAGATATTTGCAGGTTGTCCACATTTCTGCCTCATATTTTGGTCAATATTTCATGCACACCTTTTTCTGGCAAGTCACTCTGGGCTCGTCAGAATATGGTGACAAACATTCAAGTTTCAGACTGCATACCCTTCCAAACATCCCACAAAGTGCAGACCCTGTTACTCTCTGAACTGTCTGCGTTTGTTGTAACATTATTTGTAATGTGTCCCTGGTTTTGGGCCTTTGCTCCACATATTTTATTACTTGGTCCAGATGTGTTCCTGTAAGAGGTTGTGGGGTATGGGCAGTGCTTATCCTGCTGTGAGTATGTGTGTGTCTTGCAAGGTGCTATAGTGACATTATTACCTACTAGCTTCCAACTAGCATGGCTGTTTCTGTTCACACACTACTATTATGGAAATCCACTAGTTTTGATAGTAATTCTAAATGGCATGCTTTGTGTACTACACATCTATATTCCCTTTACATTCATTCCTACTATTACATGATATATTTATTTTAGCACAATGTTCTTGTATAAGAGTCATGGCTTAGTGGTAAGTCATGCAGACTACTGTTTCCAAGGTCCTGGGTTCGGGACTCACATTGGGATTTTATTTTGCTTTTGAGCTGAGTACAGGACCTGTCAATCAAAGTGACTAAGGCACTTTTAAGCAGTTGTAACCGGGTTAGCGCTGGTTTGCGTGGAGCTCATGCATGCGCACTGGCGGTTAGCTCCGCGCACACAAGTGCACACCCGATTACAACCGCTTAAACGTGCTTACTCTTGACACACCGTGCTATTTTCTTTGAAAGAAAAGAAAATGGGGAGACAGGAAAGTGGTGAAAAAGGGGTCACAAAGAGGGTAAGACAGTAGGGAAACAAGCTTGGGATGTGCAGGAGGGATGTAGGTAAGGCCCATAGCTGCCCATTTCTTCATCAGCAACAGCTGTGCATATGTATGTAATTTGGTGTGACATTTGAAACCTTCCACCCCTGAGAGAGGTGTCAGGACAACAATAATACTTGTTGTACAGCCAATTGTAATTGATAGGTTCCATGTCCAGTAGACATGTGTGCGGAATGGGCAGCTATGTATGGGGTAATTTTTTGTGGGTACAGAGTGCCCTTTTTTTTTTTTTTCAGGTGAGAGTGGTATGTCAGGTGAAGGAAGTCGGTACAGCTGGGGAGGTAGGTTGGGTAGGTAAACAGACAAGACAAACAAGACGCATACAGGGGCGGTGTATGACACGTGTGGGGGGGGTTGCACAATTGACGGGGACGGAGGTATGGATATCCAGAGCCCATGAGCCCACAGATGGCAACAGTGGAACTGATATCCCCACCCATAGGCAGTTGCCACTGTTCCTTCACTGCCCAGGACAGGGCTGTGCTGGGGGCTGTGTAGGCAGGGCAACAGGCATGCCCGTTCGTTGCGCCACCCGTTCCTCGAGCTGGCGTAGTGGCTCGAGAACAGAGTCCCGAATCTCCCTATGCACCACAGTCCGGACGCTACGGAGGGTGAGTGGTGGTCCTCCTCTGGCCACACTTGCAGAGGGGGGGCGAGCCCCATCCCCTGCAGCGCTTCCACCCGCAGGTGGCACAGGGCCACCGGAGGAGGGTCCGGACTCGGCACTAGTGCCAGGTGCACTCGCCAGCTGAGGTGGGAGAGGTGGGTCCGCTGGAACCCGCCTTCCCTGTCGTACTATGTTTTGCATTATGTCATGACAGTTTGGGTTAGTGACATATAATACCATTCACAATTAGTTGTAACAGCATGCATTAGTATTCCCATTAACCAAACACCCAGATATTCACACCATTGAACAGCGTGCATAACACATGCATAATTTGAACAGAAATACACAGTCCAACAACATGCAGGGTTAATTGATGGCAACAGGCCATCAGGTGTGGATGTATGAACAGGGCAGATGCATCAACAGACATGCAAATATATATGACCCAACAGGACAAACGTCCAGGGGTGTTTATTGTGATTGCACATACCATTTTCACGTGGAATGGGTTATATGTGGTTATAGGGTGGGGTGAAGAAAGTAATATTAACACCTTCGAATAACAATACATATGCTGTACATTTCTAATAGCTACAGTTATATACACACTACTGTTCTAACTACAGTTTCCTATATGATAACTATTTCAACTTGGTGATAGGACTGTTAATGCAACATCAGTATACATTTTATGGTTCTTCATACACATTCATATCTAGCTTTGTTCAGCTACATTAGGGCTACATTTGCTTTATATAGCTGTAGACAAGTGTGGATGTTTGGTATATCAGACAAACATCCTATCTGCATATTGCAGACTGAGAGCAACATATCCTGATTTTGGGATACACATTCCAGATGCAGCAACACTTTGAACAGATTTTGCTGTTTGGTTTTGAATCTCACATGCATTTCATTCTGTCTTGACTGCAGTATACTTTATTCAGGGGTTATTACTACTGTATTGCTGGATTCATGGCACTTTCTCACACTCTCTCACTTGCTTTCATTTTACTATTCAGGATGGTACTTCTAGGCTTTATTGACATGTTTTAACAGTAGTTATTACAATCCTTTCCAGCAGTCTCACTTCTGTCATGTTTCAGTATTTCCACAGGGATATATTTCACACGTGATTTCATCATCTTCTGCAGCTATACTTTTCAGCCTGCTGCAGGTTGGGTACTATTTTCTTACAGGCAGGGCATTTTTATTTCAGAATATATGTCGGACAGTTTCATGTTTAGGTTAAACTTACAGGCTGAAAACTCTTGTAATCAAGCAATACTTGCATACACTTTCACACTGTTACTTGCAGATTTTATTCCTTACTGACTACACTGCACTCTTTTGCTGACTGTCATACTTTTATATTTCTTTACAGTTACTGGTAGTGGATTACTGACCTGCCTGGTGGCGCAACCACACCAGCCTATCGCCATAGGCTGTGCGGTTCGCAGAACGGACACCTGCAGCTGTAATATAAATTAAGTAATATTGGAATACACATCTCCATAATATCAGCTAGTTTAATTTCTTACATACATAATTAAATGTTACTTACTCAGTAGTGGGGCGTTGGGTGTTTGCCGGGCCTCCTGGATCCAAAGGTTCAGTTGGTCCGGCTTGCGTCTCTTCAGGTCCGCATGGTGGTGACGGACCTGCTCACCAGTCCTTGGAATCCCTGTGGCACTGGTGAGATCATGAGCCAACCGGTCCCACGCTTCAGCCCTGTATGCTCCCCAGAGGACCTGGCCCTGCATGAGTTGGGCCTCATGATTATGGACTAGGAGCCAGACCATGTACCTGGACTCCTCAACACCCCACCTCTGTGCTCGAAAGTGACTACCCTCTCCTACTCCTGTCATTCTGCCTGCAGGTCAGTTCTACAATCGTTTATGCTGTGTATTCCTGCCTATGGGGCTTATATAGTCCGTTTTCCCGCACATATCTGTGATTGGCCATTTTGGAATTGTATCAACTTCAGTAAACCTGCATTGTCATGCTGTAGTTTGTATTCATTCCTATATATTAGCTATTATTGCATTTACAGGTACTGCTGTCATGGCTTAGTGGTTCTGTACCTTGACTATGGTGTATAGTATCCTGGGTTCGAACCTGGCCACTGCTTTTATTTTTCATGACTGTCTAGACATGCTGAGGGGTGTGTCTGTGTAAAGGCAGTTTTGATACGGCTTGCTCAACGTTGCCCGTCGGTTAGCTTGTTTGCGATGCGCTCCGCGCAAATGGGGTACGCTGCTTTAAGCCTCATTTGGCCATAGGCACGCATATTATGCTTAGCTCAGTTAGGGGCACATAGATTTAGCATGTTAAATCACTGCTCAGCTACGGGCACTCATTTTGCACCAGTTAAACCACTGCTCATCTACGGGCACATGTACTCACTCTGTTAAACTGTAGCTCAGCTATGGGCATATGTGGCATTTTTTCTTCTTTTGTTACCTCACATGTCTTCAATATAAATGGGCTATTTCATTACATTTTACATAACTTGTGGTTTTATGTGTACATATTTGTCAGGGACTTGTTTCCTGCTTATTTTGCAAAAAAAAAAATTGGTGTTGTGGGGGCTCGAACCATGAATGCCTGCTCTGCAGCCAACATCTCTACCGCTACACTATTGCTTCCTGGCTTATTTTGCATATTTAGTTCTTATATGCTTTCCCACTGACTGCTAACTGTAGCTGCGCTTCTGAACGCGCCAGCAAACGCGCACTCACGGTTAAACATCTTTACAATTTAAAAATAATATATAACATGTTCATTTATATATATTTTATGTTCATAGTCTGTGGGGGCATGTGTTGTGTTGTGTTTATTCACATTTCCGTGGACTCTGTTGTGAGTGTTTACTTTGGGCACTTTTACACTGCTGGGGGCGTGTCCGCTTGCAGGGCTCAGCCTACGGACACGCCCCCTACTGTCTTATACGGACCGTGTTAGACTTAGGTGTGATTCAGCATGCTCTCATGAATATGCAAAGCATGCTGACATCACTCCGTTTAACTGCAGCCTCCGTGTAAGAGTTATAACTCTTACACGGAGGCTTTGTGAATCCTGGGGACTGTGTGTATTAGTTCTATTATATTTACTCTATAGCTAAATACTTAGATAGTATAAATAGATTAAAAGTTAGGGCCTTGTTGGTTTCTTAGTTTGTGTGAGCCTTTAGCCCTTTTTTTCTCTACTTAATCCTTATAATAGTCAGGCTTTTTTCTGTGGGCCTCTTAGCCCTATATTTGTATCTATATATAATACTGTTATAGATAGTGCCCGGATTGGGCATAGTTGTTTGTGGATCTAATTTACTGTTTTTTCCTTCAAAAATGTGGGATGGTAAGGAGAAATCCCATCCCAAATCGGGATTAAAAAAATGCCCAGATTGTGGGCAGAAAATGTCCGTCACTGACAGACACATTCAATGTGTCTACTGTCTGGGGGCTAAACACCTCCAAGACACCTGTAGCATTTGCCACTCCTTTTCTTCAAGAGTCCTCTTCGAGAGAAGGAGGAAACTTATTGACAGGGGATTGCTACAGCAATCTTTTTCTGAAGTTTTGAGTAGCCATGAAGGTGCTAGTACATCCTCCAAATCCTCAAAATCCAAGTCTTCAGATAAGGTCTCAAAAAAGGCTAAGGTTTCAGAAGGAGGGTCATCGGTTCCACAGTCATCGGAACCAAGTGTACCTTTGATTCGGAGCCAGCTCTCAGTATTGGAGCCGGTGTCTGAAGTTCCTTCTTCACCTCTGCTCCAGTCAGCACCTTTGGTGCATTCAGGTAAATTTTCAGTCAGCCTTTCAGATTTGGACATGGATCGGCTAGTACAGGCACCAGGACTTGCCAAATTGTTGTCGGCCCTGACCAGCACGTCGGTACCGAAGACCATGGAACCGGATTTGTCTACTCCTCCTCCGAGCCGTACTGGACTCTTGGAGCCGAAGGAAATTGAACCGATGGTGGTCGAACCCTTGGAGCCAATACCCGCACCGGTGTTATCGGCTCCATCTACTCTAGGAGCCGACGCTCTCCCGTTGGGTCCGGGGAGGATAGTCGCACCAACTTGTCGGTGCCGACTCTTCCTCTCAGGGCTTCGGCTCGGATGAGCTCAGCTCCTACCTCGGGCACTGAGCCCAGGGTTTCAGTGCGGGAGGATCGGACGGTACTCTCGGATCCGTCCACTCCTTCTCGTCGGAGCCATGGTGCCTTTGATGCTATGAGGATAGTTTTGTCTCCAAAGACAACGTCAGCATCGGTTCAGCTTTCCCTCTCCCCTCACACTCCTGTGTCTGCTTCTTCATCTACCAATTCCTCTAAGTGTAGAGACCCCGAGCCTCGAGTACCCCCACAGGGCATCCCCTGCTCTTCTGAGACCTCTCCAGATCCCCCCACTGAGGAGGTGCCCAGGAAGAGACTGTGCAAGAGGAGGCACTTAGACTCCCCACAGGAGTCTTTGACATCTGACACGGACTTAGATGAGTCAGAAGGGTCCCCTCGATCCCCCTCTGAGGATATCTCCTTTGCAGAGATACTAGAGATCCTTAGTCAGAGGGGTGATTGGCAGTCCAAGACCCCTACTGAGGATGAGTCCATGCTCTTGAAGGCTTTTGGGTCTCAACCTTTCACTTCTTGGGTGTCTCCGCCTTACAACGAGCTCATGGAGCTGATCTCTCTTAAGGCGTGGGAGTCACTGGAGGCCATGGAACCTGTCCCTCGTAGACCCAATAAATTCATATCTGCCCCAGTGGACAAGCCATTTTTGACAAAAGGAGTGCCTGTTGATGCCATGGTGGTAGCTGCAGCCACCAAAAAGGAAGTATCTGAGACATCCTCTTCTATCCATGCCCCTAACAGAGATTCTAGGGTTATGGATAGATATGGGAAGTGCATGTTTAGTTCAGCGACTTTTTCTCTACTATCACTGAACTTCTTAACCCATTTTACAGGACTACAGAGAGACCTCCTGAAAGAGCTAGGAGATACTCTCCAGGGTACGGTAGCTGCAGGAGTGGCCGACAAAGTCAATACCCAGCTTGCTACCCTAAACTTAGTGGTGAACTCGTCCATGCGTCTCATATCCTATGCAACTGATGGTTCGAGTAGAGCCGCTAGTTCGGGCATTGCTCTTCGCGGACAAGCCTGGCTGCATCTCTGTTCCTTTGCGGAACCCTTTAAGTCTTCCTTTATTAATACCCCATTCGATGTCTCATCACTGTTTGGGCCCAAAGTAAAGGAAACTTTAACCAGGTGTGAGCAGGAAGGCAAGACCTTATCTGCCGTTGGGGTCCGTTTTTCGACCCTACTCGGCCCTACCCCAAGGGCCCTAGGGGAGGAAAAATGTGGTTCCAAAAAACTCAGACAGCCTTTCAGGGCACACATGGAGAAACCCCGTCAAAGGCAGAGAAGGGGGTTATAACGGAAGACGCTACCCCTGTGGCAGAGGGGGTCTGCAACAACACGGTGACAGGGGTCAGTTCTCCGGTCAGTCCTACCAGCGCCCCTGAAAGGGGGCCCGACTGTTCGGCTCTGGAGGCAGTCGGGGGTCGCTTGTCTTTGTACCCAGAAGCCTGGCTAAACATAACATTGGATACTTGGGTACAAAGCATCTTTTCCAGAGGATATTTCATACCGTTCTTTACCCCTCCTATTCCTATAAAGAAAATCCCAGATGTTCCACCCAATCTCAGGGAACAAGCAATCATAGAGGTCTGCAGATTGCTAGAAAAAAAAGAGTCATCCAACCAGTCCCAGCAGACCAAGTCGGATTCGGAACTTACTCAAGATTCTTTTTGGTACCAAAGAAAACAGGGGACTGGAGACCTATCTTGGACCTCAACAGACTCAACCAGTTCGTAAAGAAGGAGAAGTTCCGAATGGTCACGCTTCAGTCCATTCTTCCCTTCTTAGGGAAAGGCGATTGGATGTGCTCCTTAGATGTCAAGGATGCGTACTATCACATAAAGATGAACAGATGCTCCAGAGATCATCTGCGCTTCTGGCTGGGAGCCAATCATTACCAGTTTCGAGCCCTGCTGTTTGGTCTCACTACAGCCCCCAGAGTGTTCACCAAATGCATGGCAGTGGTCACGGCTCACCTGAGACATCTAGGATTCCAGGTGTCTCCATACCTAGACGATTGGTTCCTCACCACTACCACCAGGCATTAATTGACTGAGGCAACACAATGCACTCTGACATTCTGCCATCAATTAGGCATTACAGTCAACTTCGAAAAGTCTGCCTTATTGCCATTGCAGCATACTGTTTTTATAGGAGCAGAGTTAGATACCTCAACTACCACTCTACGTCTCCCTATCGAAAGAGTCTCTCTTCTCCACCAAAATGTCAGCTCACTGGTGTCAAAGAACAAAGCTACAGCAGCGGAGGTATTGAAAGTACTAGGTTTGATGGCGGCAGCAATCTTGGCTATACCACTCGCAAGGATGCATATGCGAATTCTTCAATGGCTCCTCTTCGCTCAGTGGTCTTACCAGAAACTACCAATGCACCACATGATTTTTATCACGGATTCTTGCAGGAGAGACCTTCAGTGGTGGTTGATGTCTCTTCATGTCACAATCGGAAGACCCTTTGTCCCCCCCCAGTAGCCACTGTGACCACGGACACTTCCCTGATAGGGTGAGGGGGCATTTTATTTTCAGGGAACGACTGCCCAAGGCACATGGACAGATCAAGAATCACATCTGCACATCAATATTCTAGAGTTGAGAGTGGTACTTCTAGCATTGCAGTACTTTCAGGACTCTCTCCCTCTAGGGACTATTGCAATTCAGACCGACAACATGTCATTAGTCTGGTACTTGAACAAGCAGGGCGGAACCAAGTCTTACCCCCTTTGTTGAGAAGCCCTCAGGGTCTGGCAATGGGCTGTGTCATCCCAATGTTTTCTGTTAGCAACGCACATCCCAGGGGAAATCCAACGTGATAGCGGACAAGCTAAGCAGGGCAGTATTACTCCCTCACGAGTGGTCTCTCAAACAACAGGTTGCGGAGTTGATTTTCTGCAAATGGGGCCAGCCTTGCTGCAACCTTTTTGTCAGCCACATCAATTCAAAATGCAGAAGCTACTTTGCCCTAATACCACCTCCCGGTCATCCCCAAGAGACGCACTTTTACACGATTGGCCCCCGGGTCTCCTCTATGCATTTCCATCCTTCCCATTAATACTCAGATTTTTACAGAAAGCAAAATCACTGGGAAAGACTGTTATACTCATAGCCCCCTACTGGCCTCGACAGATTTGGTTTCCGTTTCTCCACCATCATCTGTTGGAAGATCCATGGATCCTGGACCCAGTTTCCGGACCTTCTGACTCACCCGTCAGGGGATCTTCATCCTTCTCTGCAGTCCCTGAAACTGACTGCTTGGCTAATCCACTTCCCCTAATTGCCAAGCTTCATTCAATTTCAGAAGATACAAGACAGATTCTCTTATCTTCTCACAAGCCATCTACCAGGAAATTATATGGCAGTAAATGGAAAAGGTTCTCAATTTGGGCCAACACGCAGAACATTGACCCTTTCCGAGCTCCGCTATCTTCGATTTTAGAATTTCTAACAAAAATTTTTAAGGAAGGGGCAGCAGCTGCTACAGTTCGAGTTCAGTTAGCTGCTATCTCAAAATTTCACCTTGGTCTTGGTGGCTCAAATATTATGAGCCATAAATTATCTAAAACCTTCCTTAAAGGCGTTCCTCATATGAGACCTCCGATCAAAATTCCCTTTTCTCCCTGGAATTTAAACTTTATGCTGTTTCAAATTATTCTCCCCCTTTTGAACCAGCATCTTCTTGTGATTTAAAAATTTTATCTTGGAAAACAATTTTTCTTGTGGCCATTACATCTGCCCGCAGAGTGTCAGAACTTCAAGCATTATCTATTAGACCACCCTACATGATCTTCCATGCTGATAGAGTATCTCTCAGAACAAACCCCTCATTTTTACCTAAAGTCTGTTCTGAGTCAAATATCAATCAGGTCATTGAACTGCCAGTGTTTTTCCCCGACCACTCTAGCAAATTGGAATATATGCTGCACAAACTTGATGTTCACAGACAGCTCAGATTTTATCTTGACAGAACTAAGGATATTAGGAAATCAGACCAACTTTTTGTATCCTTCTCAGAAGCAATAAAAGGCAATCCAGTGGCTAAAACAACTTTATCTAAATGGTTATCCGATTGTATATCCTTTGTTTATAAGAATGCCAGCATGCCTTTAACGCACAAACCGAAAGCTCATTCTACCAGAGCTGTCTCTACCTCTTCTGCTTTTCAAGCTAAGTTGCCCCTTGACAATATTTGCACTGCAGCCACTTGGTCTAAGCCTCATACCTTTATCACACATTACAAAGTAGATAGGGCTTCAAGGGACAGGTCTTCCTTTGGTTCTATGGTACTGAAGAACATACTCCCATGAGCCACCCAAGGTTGAGGGTGCTAGGGGCGCTACCCATCAGTGAGAATAAACAGCGAGATTTAACAACTTCACATATAGAAGTTATGTACTTACCATAAAGTTCCATGTGAGTTGTTTATCTCGCCTTTATTCTCACGTCCTTCCCTCCTTCCCCCTCCAGGCTGACTGTTGACTTAGAGGCTAATACCATCCTGGTTATTCAATATCTCTTCTTCCCCTTGGGAAGTGTTCTTCTTAGATATATATATATATATATATATATATATATATATATATATATATATATATATAAGACGGTATGTATATGTTGTATATATGTATATATATGTATATACTGTTATTCGCAGCAAACAAGATCTGAGGTAATTCCAGCAGTGCATTGTGGGATAAGGGGCTTGGTCTCAAGCTACTGGCAAACCTTGAGCTTGCTATCGACCATGTCGGAGCCGAGGATCTGCTCCGAACCCATCAGTGAGAATAAAGGCGAGATAAACAACTCACATGGAACGTTATGGTAAGTACATAACTTCTATTTTCTTTTAAAGGGTTGCCTTTGATCCAGCCCATTAGCCTTCCTGGTATTTGTCTGTAAAGTAGGGAAGAAAGGGTCCTTCACAATCTGGACTAGCCAGCTCAGTTGTTATCTGAGCTGGGTATGTGGTTTTGTGATGCTGGACCAGATGTGCATATCATTTGTGCCATGTAGGGAATGGCTTGTGGTCACCAGTTAGACCATCGTGACAGTATCCAATTAAATTGCCAGTTGATTGCTTTTTGCCATCAGGCAGCAAGCCATTCATTTGGCTAATGCTGTAGTTGCAACAAAACAAACAGTAAGGACAGTAAGGATAAATGGTCTAACACGGAGAAAACAAAATACACAGTAAAAAATAGCGAAGGACCAAGCCACGGCAACACAAGGCATAAACTTTTAATGTTAGTGAGCACTTTCGCAGCACCCTTGCTGCTTCATCAGACATTACAGAAGAAACCAAAAGACACAATTTTTAAAATAAAAATTGGCAGATTTGTAATGTCTCATGAAGCAGCAAAGGTGCTGCGAAAGCGCTCACTATCATGAAATGTTTATGCCTTTTGTTGCCATGGCTTGGTCCTTCGCTATTTTTTGCTGTGTAATGCTGTAGTTCCAGCAGATGGGTGACTGCTTCTGTTTCTTTAAGAGCTTTGCTAATACTTCCTACCTTGGCCACAAGGTCTTCACTGCGCATTTTTACCAAATTTTGACTGTGACTTTAAGAGCTAGAGTGCATTCAGATAGTCAGTACTTCAGGACTGAGCAGTTTGAGATCTGTACTTGTTGATCTGCTGGCTTCTTCCACCCTGTTCATAACTGCTTGCGATTCTGCCCAACCAAGGACCCATCATTTGAGTTTCGGGACTGAGCAACTTTGAACAGTGGTCTGTTGGAGGATTTGAGGGCTCTGTTACAAGTTTGAGGCCTGATAAGGGAGGAGATGGCAGGGCAGGCTAGAGGGTTTGAATAATTTTGTGTGTGGGGACAAGTTGATTTAAAGTTAAGAGGTGAGGCAGTTCTAGCCAGTTCAGTTGTTGTAGAGTAGTGCAGTGATGAGCTTTATGAGGGAGACTAGTTGCAAACTTAGCTATTTTGTTGTAGCAGGATTCTAGGTTTTGAAGGTCGTTTTTACTTAATTTGGTGAAAATGTGTGATCAGTATAGCAGCGTAGACAGAAGCTGAGATCTAGCTGTGGCTAGTCTTGCTTGAGGTGTTAAGAATGGTTTTGCTCTATAGAGAGCACTGAGTTTTGCATGGACCTTTTTGATTGTTTGGGATATATGAATGTCAAATTTTAGGTGGTTGTCTATGATAACACATAGTAGTTTGGCCTGGTTAGTACGTTCAATTTTTGTGCCATTTGTGGATAGAATAGGGATGGGGGAGAGGTGTTCTTTTTAGCTTTGTTTGTAAAGTTTATTATCTTAGTCTTCTTAGGGCTGAGAATGAGTTGATGGCTAGTAAGAATTGATTCTGTTTCCTGGAATGCTTTTTGTTTCTTTTCCTGAAATTCTAGTGGGGATGGGGCAGATACGATGAGTGTAGTGTCATCAGTGTACTGTGTTATTGTGGCTAATTTGGTAGCTGTCATGAGGTCATTTGTGAAAATGATAAACAGAAGGGGGCCCAGAATAGACCCTTGGGGGAACACCTGTGTTGACAGACAGTAAAGGAGAGAGGTTTTGGTCCCATTTGGTGGCCTGCTGTCGGTTTGATAGGTAACTGTGGAACCAAGAAAGGGTTGATTGACTGAGGTTGAAAGTGGCACGTTTAGGAGCAGTTGGTGGGATGTGATGTCAGAACCTTTTGACATATCTAGGAATACAGCAGAGACAAACTCATTGTTGTTCATAAGATGGTGAATGGTGTTTGAGAAAGCAACAAGGGCAGTATTAGTACTGTGCTTGGGGCGGAAACCATGCTGTATGTTAGCTAGAAGGTTATTTGATGTAAGGTCCTCTAGGAGTTGTTGGTGAATACATTTTTCAAGGATTTTGGCTATGGGTGGGAGTATTGCTATGGGATGGAAATTTGCAATCTCTTTGGAGGGGGCACCCTTGTGGAGAGGGGTGATGTGGGCTATTTTCCAGAGGTTGGGGACATATTTTTCTGAGATAGACCGATTGATGAGTATTGAGATAGGGTAGGCAATAGATGGGGCTGCGATCTTTAGGAACTTATTTGGAAAGTGGTCAGCAGCAGGGCTACAAGGTTTTAGCTTGCTTAGAATATTTTTTATAAAAGATCTTTGAATAGGTTTAAAAGAGAGGGAGTCTGTTGAGTTAGATGCAGGGGAGGGGGTGGTGAGTAGAGAGTTTTGCTGGCATTGTAGCAGGCTCGAGATAGAATTTATGAAGTAAGAGTTGATCTGAGAGGCTAGAGGTATGGGAGTGGATTAGAGAGAAGAAGTTGAGGGAGGGGATGTAAAAGGGGAGTTTATGGAGTATGGAGAAATGAATGAGGGGGTGGGGAGTAAGGAAGAAGAGGTCTTTGTGATAGGAAAAGGAGTGGCTATGTGACTATAAATTTAGGGAGAGTGGGGGTGGTTGGGAATGGGGGTAGGGTAGAGGAGCGGAGAGAGCCTGAGCCAGGATGGACAAAAGTTATGCAGTAATAACCTTTTGGGCCACTTGCACTATTTGAACTTTTGACTGGGTGAATGAAATCTCATAACTGCTAGCACAGTATAATATACCTTTATGACACTTGTTACTGCAACTCGTTTCTCAGTTCTCTGGCATGATTTTGCCTACATAACATGGAAAAAACGAAGGTATTTTCTATTTGCATTTTTAAAAAAGATGGTACTGAGCTGGCTCTAATGGCATAGAGAGATAAAATGCTGACTGTGACCCAGATGATCTGAGATTAATAGTTTAGGAGCTTGACATTGATGGGAGATGGCAGGGGAGGGGAGGTGATCCTGCAGATTTCAGTGTCACAGTTCCTTAGAGGAAGGATAATGCTGCAGGAGGTGATGCCAGGGATGGCAATTCAGCCAACAGTCTGCTTTAGTGGTAGCTTTAATTGCAGTTGCATAGGAGGATGAACCTGTATCAGAAAGGGCTCTCATGATGCAGGTCATCTCTTCCCTCTTACAGTGAAGGGAATTTAGCCTAAGTAAATATACCGCCATTACTGGGAGTCTGATGAGGGCACAGATCACTTCTGAGTCTGCCTTTTATAACAGCCTAACCAGCCAGGTCTTACCCCTAATGCAAAGTTCCCAGGATAGGGAATTGAATGAGCATGGCTGATAAGGGGGAGGTGTAATGGTCGACAGGTGCAGTGGGAAGAAGCACAAAGAAAAAGAAAAACAACACGCAAAGAGAACACAATGTCTACCTGTTTGATTATTTAACTCTCAGTTAAGGAGATGCTCACCACAAAGAGTGGCTTTGATGAGAAATTAGCATCTGTGCTTGTTTTAGTTTATTGCATTTGAATATTATCTTGTGTAGAGATTTTATCCTAAATATGGCGTTTTTTATTTCAGTGTATGTTATTTATAATCTTGTGGTATGCCATCACTTAGGACATCTTTGTAAGTGGAGTAATGAGCAGTTGCCTGCATTCATTTCTGTTCCTGGTGGGCCACTGCATTTTCAGTGAGTGCTTGAAGATGTGTTGTGGTTTTACAAGCTGTGTGCTTGATTGGTTTGCCTCTTATCTTTTGGGTGCTCACAATGGGTGATGTCATGGGGAAATTCTTCTGGCATTTTCCCAGTGGAAAGTGGAGTATCACAGAGCTCGATGTTGGTAATGTTGTTCACATTGTGTATGCTGTCACCATGTGATGTTAGAGGTATTTCTTAATCAGTCTTATGATTCTGATATTCAGCTAGGCCTCTTTGCTCTGGTTTGTGTTTGATTTTACCACTTACAGTTGCTTGGACTCTGTCCTTGTATAGATGTCTGCAATTGGGCTAAAGCTCAGTCTGGCTAAAACAGAGGCAATGTTCATGTAAGCTACTGGTTGTCACATCTTTATTTGGGTTTACTGCTGTTACCTAAAACATTGGAAAGCGGAAACTTCCAGTCTCAAAAGGAGTACACAGAAAGTCCCAATGCCGAGTCACAAAACCTTTGCAAAATGTCAAATCATAAAACTCCCTACCACTCCATATCCAGAAACAAGTGCTACCATGGTTTCCGAGGGGGGGAGGCAGACACAGGTGGTTGGTATTTATCTTCTTTAACATTTGTAGTGTCAATGCATTTCCTTCAGCATTGTAAGTTTTGACTTTCTGTTGCTTGAGGTATAATTATAAACCCTTTATCTGCTGCCCCTCACCCCATATTCCTTGTATGGGGAAGAGATTTTATTTTATTTTTTCACATTCATGGTCCGAGTGTGATTTTTGATGACAAAGTGGCAATGAAGGGGAACACATCAGCTGTCATCAAGACATCTTAGCTTTCATGTAAAGAATACTGGCCAGATTTAAAACCTCATTCTGTCATTGGACCTTATAACAGTGATACTTGAGCTGGTATCTTTCAGCCTATACTGTTGCAACATGTTATATCTTGGACCTTTAGATGGTGACATGGGACAATTGCAGTGAATGCAGAATTTTGCTGACTGGAATTTCCTAGTCATGTCACATTACTCCATTGCTATGGGCCCTGCAGTGGCTGCCAATGGTGAACAGGTCTATTTTTAATATTCTTGTTACCTTCAGAGAATTACAAATCCTCAGCCCTGTCTGTTTGCAGAGTTTCCATTTCCCTGTGTTACGTCCAGGTTGCTGATGTCACCAGGTGCGGGGCTGCTAGCTGCTCCATATAAACTTGCTTGCAGTTTTTGACAACCTATATTTTAGCTGATTTATCCTGGTCCTTCAGAATTCACTGCCTTCCTTGATTTGGTATGTAACTTGAAAGCCTCCTTTTGGAGATCCATGAATTGCCATCTCTTCAGGAGAGCCTGCATAATACCCCCACATACAGAGTTGTTTGTAGTTTATGTAAGTTTTCTTAATCCTTATTTTATTTCATTGTTTTACTTAAGTTTTACCTATTGCTTGTTTGCACTGGTATAATATGGTTCTATAAATTTTGATTTTTTTTTTGTCTTGCGCAGTGATAATTTTTTAACCATTTTGATACGTTAACTAAATTAAATAGTCATCTTATAGAAGTACTTATGTCTGGGAGGAGTATGAGGACCAGAGATACAGAGATTTAAGATTGTTCATACCTCAAGAAAGACTTCTGAGGCAATTTAATATATCTGGCTTATTATTCACTTATGTCAGTTGTCATTTACTGTGTTTTTTTCCAACAGCCATATATCCAGAATGTTTAGGTGTGTTATAGTGTAAAATAAGAAGGTACATTTCTTTGTGGTCCTCTGCAACATTTTTAATGCTGGTTCTGTGATTTGCAAATCTGATTGTCTGAAAGGAATTATTTATTTTACATTTGTTGACCGGGATTGTCCGACTGAGCTGAAGAGCCCTTTTTCAGCACAGGCCCAGGAAGAAAATCTCCAACATATTATACAATTTTCATTATAAATTAGCATTAAACAGCAATGTTACAGGATTATTACAAGGCATTAAGTAGCAGTAAAATGTTGTACAGTGTCAAGTAATCAGAAGTATAGCAAAACTATTTCAAGATGTATAAAAATAAATATTTCATTGAGATTAATATAGTTTTTGGGGTACGTGGTTGCAAAAACCCAGTTGTTGTGTCACAATATGTTAGTGAACACAGTGCATGGATTGATTTTCCCTTTTTTTGAAAATGTGTTTTGACCTGTATAAAATTATGATATTTTGTAGGGCCAGTTTGGAGGTTGCCTTGCTCCAGACATTCGGAAATTCAGCTACTTTCCAGACTATGTTGACCAAAATTTGAAGATATTCAAGGACAAAAAAGTTTTGATGTACTGCACAGGAGGGATCCGTTGTGAAAGAGGCTCTGCCTACCTGAAATCTAAGGTAGGAAGTTTTTATTGAAATAAATGTTAGTACTTATAAATGTGTCTTCATCATCTAGTGCATGCTAAATTAATTTTGCTTCTTTGTTATGTACCTTAGTTAGTCTTTCTTTACCTTGTTTAAGCATATCAGTAAGACCTGTGGCAGTGGATGACCCTGGTCAAAGGCTGACTGGGTTGGAGACTAATAAAACTGCTTTTCAAAACTTAGTAGTGAGAATGGCAATATTCCATTGACGTTGTGGGGGACAACGGTGGCAAGCCTTTACCTCCAAGTTGTGAAGAGATGATGATTATGTAAGGGCCCCTTACTGGGGCAAAGCCTCCTGTGTGGAGATTGTGGGGGATTCCTACCTCATCAAAGAAAATGGTTCTTTAAAACCTGTTTCAATTCTGTTCAGCTTTAGGAAACCACTGTTTATAGTTTTGTGAGGCTGCAGATGGTAATGCCAGTTGTAGGTAGTCTTCTGTGGGCCCATTTTATTATTATTATGCAGCCAAGTGTCTAAAAAGGACTAATTTGCTTGTCTCTCAGCAGAACTGAGTATTGAGTTCTGTGAAGCTTAGTGTAGGGCAGTCTCTATCCAGTAGCATGGTCAGACACTGAAGCCTGGATGCAGTAAGTGAAAGAAGTATATTGATACAGAGAAAGGTCATAATTTGTTTTCCCAGCAGGTGGAGGTTGAGAGAGGCAGCTATGTGTAGGACTGAAATTCCAGTGTCATAGCCAAGGCTCTGCACTGTCTTTTTCTTTTTTGTATTAATTCTGCATCCTTAAGCTTGTCAGCGAGTCCTAAGTCTACCTCATCTTGGAAATGAATTCCAACTTGCAGTGTCTGAGGAATGAAATAAGATGTTACTTTGAGCTGACAGTAATGGGTTAATTATTCTATATGTGAGTCCATCAAGAACAATGATTTACTGTGGAGCTGACTGGTAAGAAAAGTTTTATTTGAATTTATATTTTATTTTTTACCACTGTTTTTCACTGTTTGTAGGAAGGAAGGGATAGCTTGTAGACCAGAAGATTTAGTTTGATTTATATTTTGTTGTTTTATCTTTAATTTTCAGTGTTGGTTGTTAGAAAGGGATAGGTTTTAGACAGGCAAGCTCTAGCCACCCCAAGAGGCCTAGTCAGCTGTAAATTCACACAGACTGCAGAGAGGATAATCCAGAGCTTATCTAAACAATCTTATTTTGGTTTGTGATTTATTGGTCTTTAATGTTAAAAAGCAGTGTGACTGCAAGTGATAGTGAGCAGAAGTGAGACATAAAGGAATTAACAGCTTTTGTCTGACGTTCGGAACTTGTACGGTCAAAACACCAACTTTACCATACTTACTTTAGTATTTAGTTGTATATTGCTTATAGGATCATAGGAAGTTACTAGAATAATGGCCCTGGGGCCCTTGAAAGCCTAGCCAAGAGTTTATCCCCAAAAAGTAACCTCAGTCAGCACCTGTCATCCCTGTCATTGAGGGACACAGTTGGAACCCCTGGGACAAATTTGTGGTTTCCCATCCACTCATCAAGATTGTACTTGAAGAGGGTCAGTGAGGTGCTTTGTTTGACATGTATGGGAAGTCTATTCCAGGGACGGGGCAACCTCTGGGAGACAAACCTGTCTCTCCAGCAAGTTTTGTTGATGTCGCATATAAGATTCAGGCCTTTCATGCGGGTAATGCATGTGGAGTTAGACTTACGGATATGGAGCATCTCTAGTAGGGCAGGGTCCGAGATTGCCTTGTAGGCGAGACACAGATCACCCCTTGAGCAATCTGTACGATACTGACTAGAGTGATAGTGATTTGAGCCTGTCCGCATAGGACAGGTGTTGGAGGCCAAGGATTCTCTTTGTGAGGTATTTCCGTGACCTTTCCAGTTGGTGCAGATGTTTGGAGAGGTACATACCAAATGGGGCATTATACTCAATTATTGGTCTAATGAGGGAGGAGTATAGAGAGGTAATAACCTCCTTTTTTCTGGATGCAATCCCTTTACTTATGAGATGAACCAAGTAAAAGGCTTTTCTGACCACTCCCACTACATGATGGTCAAATGTGAGGTTATCAACCTGAGTGCCCAGGTCTCTTACCACAGGTTGTATGCTTAGAGGGTTGCAGTTGGTGTGGTAATCAGTAGGGGCCATGTTTTTGCCGAATGTTATGATGATACATTTTTATGCATTTAGCTTGAGGCCATGACTTTGGCACCAATCATTAGTTGTTGTGAGACCCTCTTGCAGTACGTTAACATCATTTGGGGAGTCAATGATGGCACCCAACTTACAGTCATCCACCGACTTGGTCAGCCACTGGCCTTTTGTCTTTGCCTGGACCTCTGAGAAGTAGATGTCAAACAGTGGGGGTCCCAGGACAGATCCCTGGGGAACCACTAGTGACAAGTCTGCTGTTGGAGGTGCCTGTTTTGACTTTGAGAGTCCTGTCAGTGAGCCAGTTGGCAACCATGAAGAGAGAGATTTACCCAAAGCTGTGCTAGCTTTTCGATGATGCCTGAGTGGGGGATTGTGTCAAAGGCCTTGGCCAGGTCAAGGTAAGCTGTATGCACTGACTTTCCATCATCCAGGGCCTTAGTGACCATCTCAAAGAATCAACTAGGTTCAACAGGCAAGATCTGCTCTTGACGAATCCGAACTGGGTGGGATCAAGTGCTTGGAGATTGCCTATTCCCTTGTTTATGAGATCCATAATAATACGCACCATGGCTTTACAGATCAGACTTATCAAGCTAATGGGGCGATAGTTTCCAGGGTCAGTAGTGGCACCACCTTTGTGCAAGGGGATGACAATGACAGTTCTCCACTCTGCTGGAATGAAGCCTGTACTTAGGCTGTGGTAGAATAGGGTGCTTAATGGCAAAGCCAGTTCTTGGTGGAGATGGTGCAGAATATAGCCTGGGATACTATCAGGTTCCATGGAAACTGTATTCTTTGCCTTGCATAGGGCCTTTAGCACTTGATCTATGGAGATGTGAGGTGCAGGACAAGTATTGGGGATGTTGAAAGGGCCTTTGGGGGGACAGGGGGTGAAGTTTGCGCTTGAACCTATCTGCTAGCAGGTTGGCTAAGTCAGCAGGATTGGTGTAAGTGATACTGTTAAGTACTAATTCGGAACAAACCTGGGCTTTGCCATCAAGGTTCCTGACGTAACTGAAGGAGGCTTTGTGGTTTCCCTTTGTTTCAGAGGCTAGTTTTGAGTCATATTTGGCTTTGGAGGCTTTCACTAGTGATCTAATTTGCTTGTTGAGGCTGAGGAGGGAGTATTTACAATTTGGAATATGTTCGTTTTTACCCTTGAACAGCTTGTTGAGGCTGAGGAGGGAGTTTTTACAATGTGGAATATGTTCCTTTTTACCCTTGAACAGCAGTTTCTTCCTTTTGTTGTTAGAGGATGTCCACCAAACAGGTTTGTGTTTCCTTGAGGAGCAGGTTTTAGTTCTATTGGTTATGGCTGAGTCCATGCAGTTGTACAAGTGCTTGTATACTGCATTGGCGTACTGTTCAGCATAGTTGTCTGCATCCTCTGAGGTACCCGGTGGTGTGAAGCTACAGATACCCTCCCTTAGGAGGTTGTAGTCAGCTTTTGAGAATTTTTTTAGCATGATTATGGTTGGGGGGTTGGGTGGGATAGAAACTTCGAATGTGACAGTCCGATGATCTGATCTCACCAGGGAAAAACATACTATAGGAGTGGTGCAGTGGTTGCCCATGTTGGTGAGAACCAGAATATTATCTCCCCTTGTGGGGAATGAGACAAGCTGGTTTAGTGTATTAGACTTGATGAAGTCAAGGAATCGTTGAGCGAGTGCATTAGTGCAGGAATAGTTCACTCAGTCTATGGTGGGGTAGTTGAAGTCACCAAGGATCAGGGTGTTAGGGGGTACCTTAATGGAGTCAAATAGATCCAGGTAAGAAATGGGTATCCTGAGTCATTGAGGGGGGTCTGTAGCTAGCTATAACTTGGATGGGTACCTTGCCAATTGTCAATTGTACTGGGAGTAGTTCCAGTGCATCATGCTGGCAAACCAGTCTGGAAGTGTGCCTGTCCTTAATGGAGATAGAGACTCCACCGCCCTTACTCTTCCTGACCTCATTTTGGGGTCAGAATATGTAGAATGAGGTATAGCCTGGTAAGGTAGGGGTGCTGTCCTCAGCCCTGAACCAAGTTTCAGTAACCACACAGACATCGGCATCTTCCAGTGCAAGGTGAATCTTCAGTGAGTGCATTTAAAGGTTAAGGCTCCTAGCATTAAGCAGCATGGCCTTCAATTTGCTTTTTGACAGAACTTTTATGTTGGAAGATTTGTCTTTGAGACATTGCCTAAAAAAGGCACAATGGGGGAGGTGAGAGCCTTGGCCAGGGTCTGGAAACCCAATGGTAACAGGTGGAGGCCATCTCTGGCAAAACATCGAGGCCTGTCGACCATGTCATCCCAGGCAGACAGACACTGGATCCTCTTGGAATGACACCAGAAACTTGTATGGTTGCAAATTTAATACGCAATGAAAACAGTGAGATTAATAAGACTAATGGTGATGAAGATTATTCCTTTGTAACAATTGATAGAGCAGATATTAATGTATTAGAAGATTATGATTCTTCAGATCTGGTCAGAAAAGATATTCTTCTAATTGGAGATTCAGTTATTAGAGGAACATCGAATAGTGTTATGCATGCCAGGAGCAAAAATAGAAGATGTGAGGCAAGCCTTGGGGCTCCTGAATTTAAGGAAATATGGATCTGTTTTTATTCTTGTTTCTGCTATCTTTCTGGATCTTTCAGACGCCTTTGACACTGTGTCACATAATAAACTCTTAAATTCACTTTTTTTAATTTAATGTAAGCCACTCCACTCTTGCATGGTTCCAGGATTATTTAACTGGATAAAAACAGGCTGTTAAATGGCAAAATAACAACCTCCATACTGCCACCCTACATGCCACCTTGGTATAATATGCCGACAACTCCACCTTAATCTGTACAACTCCCTCACTCCAACAACTTCAAAAAATAACTCAGTAATCCTTCACAGCAGTGAAATCTTTGCTATCCAATGCACAGCTTATACTCAACCCTAATAAAACTAAGTTAATGCTGTTTGATCCCGCAGAATCCATAGACTCCATCCCAACATTTACAATAACTTCAACTAACAACATACTTGTTAACCTAAACAAAACGGACTTAGCCAAACTTAACTCTTGCTATAATAAAATAGCAAAGTTTACATCTGACTCAACTTACAGATCTCATCACTGTCTAGCTCTTAAGAGCTTTCATGGCTAGAATTGCTACTCCTTAACCAACTTACAATGGCCCATCAAATTCTTTACCAACCAGAAAAAAAAAACGCCATGTCTTAGTGACCTACTAAATTGTTACTCAAAAAAACGTTTACTTCGTTCCAGGAACAAAGCACTAATAAACATAACCAGAAGTAAGAACTCTGCTGGGGACTCCCTTTACTCTAATTGCATTGCAAAAACCTGGAATGCCTTGCCCCTAAACATAAAGTACACCGCCTGTAAACTGAATTCGAAAAAACTCCTCAAAACTCATTTATTTATTTCTTGGACATGCTCCTGTTCTGACCCAGGATGGCAACTAACATAAAAAGCCAGGAAAATAATACACACCTACCCATTTTTTAACTCACTTTTCTAAGTGCTGATATTTGTAATGTTTTTTATGTAACCTGTACATGTGCTGACTTGGTTACCTGCATGCTTAAACTTTGTTTCATCAACCTTGAAAAGCAGTCCCTGATACTCAGGAACTATAGCCCATCATGTGTTCTGAAATATTCTGTTTCTCCAACAAAGTTATATTATTCCAAGTTAGTTATCAGCTACTTTTGTTTTTATTGTATTAAGAGAAGCTTGCATTTTTGACATAATGTAATTCTGAGTTGTTCATTAGCTACTTCAGGTAATATTGTTTTAAGAGGAGCTTATCCTCACCTCATTCTGATTGTAATGTATTCTTGGTCATAGAAGTATATTCTCGATTTATTTGTAGTGTTTGTGGAGCTTTTCTCCCCGAGTTTCTACTGAAAATGGACTGTTTGTCTAGTTGGAATTTCCCGGTAAACAGATGTAAAATAAGTAAATAATAATGTTGGTAGAAATATGAGAGAGAAATATGAGTTGGCAGAGCCCCTCACTGACTCTCTTCAAGAGAAATCTGGACGAATGGATGCGTGATCGTAGGTTTACCCCGGGGGGTCATCTCTGTGTCATTGGTAGATAGAGGCACAGTAAACTAAATTTAATTGAAATTGTACACTTTTGTATCATTACATGGGGTGGCGAAAGCCACATACACTTTGGCTAGGCTTATAAATGCCCTAGGGCAGATAGCCTAGTACTATACTATGAAACTATAAATGATCTCATCCGCAAGGACTATTTGACTGTTAATAGGGAACTTACAGCCCTCTTAGATTGTATAGCTTGTGTTGGTGTTAGGACATATTTTTCACAAATCTCATATAGTAATGATAGTCAGGTCACCATGAATGAAAAGATTTTTTGGGTAAATATGTACATGGAAAAAATCTCCTGTTTTAAAAAATGGAAATATGTAGAGCATCCAAGCCTAGTTTTGGGCGTATGTGTTCAAACAGGATGGTGTGCATTTGTCAAAATCATGGAAGATAATTTTGCAGCAAATATTTTGCAATATTTGACAAACACTAGGCAATATTTTTGCCAGGTCAGTTCACAGATAGCAACATTTGATGCATCTGTGATGGTTGTTAATGCTAGGAGCATTAATAATAAAGGTTGATGTTATAGTTTGTGAAACATAATTAAAGAACAGTGACTGGAAACCAGTTCTGTCAGGGTATAAATGTTTTTACTGTAACAGACATTCTAACAAAAAAATCAGGTGGAGGTGTTATGATAGGGATTAAAGCTAATTGTAAGACCTGTGATTATTGCATGTTCAGTGATAACACCAGTATTATAAACTGTGTGTGACAATAAAAACAACCCTGGGACATATAACAATTGTTGGAATGTATAGACCACCAAAGTCAAGTGCTCATGACCTAGAGGAATTCATACATTTCTTGCATGAAACACAGGGGGGAAGAATAATATTAGCCGGGGACTTAAATTTACCAGAAACAGACTGGAATAATATTGATTCAACAACATTAATAAGGAAATGTTTCACAGCATATGTTGCTTCAGATTGTTAGGGAAAAAAACAACAACCAGGGATTAGAACATACTAGAAATTGTTTGTGTCCTTAAAGAAATTACTGTTACTTCAAGTCAAGTTTTACCATCATCGATGTGCAGTGATCATGGAGTTATAAAGTTAATTTGTTGCTAGATAATTCTGCCAAACTGAAATCTAAACCAATGCATAGAAGATTAATTACATATTACATGGAAGCAAAACAGTTTTGGATAACTAACTGGAGTGATGTGTTCATTGGAAAAACTGCAGATGGAATGTGGAAAGGTCTGAAAGAGAAATTATTTGAGTGGAAGAAATCAAAAAAATATTTAACATCAGGATCTTGGGTTACAACGTCAGGGGGATAAATTTCCATAAGAACAAGATACCTCATTAAGGTGAGAGAAAAAAAAATAAGAAATGGATGAAAAGTCAAACTACAACTGAAAACTGAAATAAACGAGCCTGACAAACAAATTAAGCATAATGTGAGACAAGATCAAGAAAAATTTGAAGGAAATTTATATAAAGCTATTGAGCATAGTAGAAAACCTTTTTAAAGGTTTACAAAATGTGGAAGGAGTAAAGACATACAAATTGATAAACTGTGTGCACATTCTACAATTTATTCTTAGACACAACGGATTATACATATATTTACAAAATCTTATGCAAAACAGTTTGGCTCCACAAAGGGGGTGATAAGTTGTCTTAGTGACATCTGGGTAACCTAAGATACTGGAATCAGATTACACTGAAAAAAAATACGCATACTGGATCCAAACAAAGTGCAGAGAGAAGACTGAATTAGTAATAATGACCTGAAAACACTGCAGCAAGAACTCACAGTGCCAATATATCTTATTATTTACTAGGCCATATAAATGTGGGGAGATTCCTCACAATTGGAGACATGCACTTATTAAACATGTCGTTAAGGGAAAGGGAAGCAGGACAAACCCAGAGTCATATAGACCCTTAAGTCTACTTTCCTGTTGTGGAAAAATAATGGAGAAGGTAATGTTGGATAAGCTATTGTCAGAACTGGATAGGTTGTGACTTGAAACCATATGTCAGCATGGGTCTACTTGATATGGTCGACATTTCATAATGTCGAAATTCATATGGCCGAGACCATATGATCGACATTTGAAATGTCGACCATACAAGTAAAACATAAAAAACAAAAAAAGTAACTTACCATGTGAGAGTGTTCAATCTCGCCGTTTGTTCTTACACACGGGTTCGGAGCCGATCCTCAGCTCCGAGTCGGCCGCATAGCAAAGCTTTGCATCTTAGAGAAGCTCGAGACCAGGCTATATCCCACAATCCTCCCTGCCATTACTCAGATCTAGTTTGCCGCTGCAACGGATCACATCAACGAGAGCTCGGACCAGAGAAAATTTTGTTATATTCAGATAAGATGGTTATATATTTTTACTTAAAAAGTTCTTATAGTTATTGGGAATTTAGTTTTTGATCATACTATAGTGTGTGTGTGTGTTATTGTAGTTAGTCCTGTCATTTTTTCATAGGTAATATATATATATATATATATATATATTTTTTTTGTTATACTTATAGCTAGTGTTTAAACTTTTTCACAGTAAAAGTGTCTTACTGCTGGTTATGTCTGAAAAAGCCAAATCCGGTTTTAAAAGATGTCAGTGTGGGCAGAAAATGTCCATCACTGACAACCACACTTCCTGCGTCTACTGTCTTGGCCCTCTCTACTTGCAAGAGGATTGCTCTATATGCCATTCCTTCAGTGGGAGGGTCATGGCAGATAGACGCAGGAAACTTATAGATAGGGGACTTCTTAAGCCTGCTTTCCAAGAGGCTTTGGACAAGTCGGACCAGGCCTCTAAGTCCTTGAAGGGGTCGAAGATGTCGGAGCCCATGTCATCGACTCCGAGTTCATCTTCGAAAGTTCGTTCGCCGGTTCCACAGACTACGGGGCCGAGCGTCGAACGTTTAGCTTTCACTGAGCCCCAGGTCTTGGTACTGGTGTCGGAGCTACCGCCACCTTCCATTCTTCGGTCGGTGCCATCTTCTGCCCCTTCGACCCGATCTTCCAGACCGTTATCCGATACAGATGTGGATCATGTCATGCAGAAACTTATGGAGAACACGGCCCTTTCCAAGTTGATTGCAGTTTCCTCCCAATTGGTGTTGAAACTAGAAGGCCTTCCTTTATCTCCAACAGGTCCTCCTTCGAGACCCATCCAGTCTTCGGAGCCGGGAGAGGATGAGCCGATGATAATGGAGCCCTCGGTGCCGAAACCATCCATTGCATGATTGACACCATTGACTTCGACTCCTTCGGAACCTATAGGTGAGTCGCGGAGTCAACGATCTCTCCTCGGTTCCGGGACCAAGAGTCGTACCGACCTTTCGGTGCCAACTCTCCCTCTTGGGGCCTCTGGGCCTCGGCGCAGATTGGCTTGGCTCCGTCCTCGGGGTCGAGGCCCACGGGCCCCATGTCTGGGATTCTTCCATGTTCTTTGGAACCGGAGGAGTCCTCGGCCCGAGGTTCAGGGGTTTTTGACCTTATGAGGAAAGTTTTGTCTACACAGACAACCACTTCATCGGAGGCGTCTCCTCCCTCCCCTAAGGAGCCGCTCTCTGTTTCTGTTCCCATGACACATCCAAAGCGTAGAGCACCATTGCCTCAGCCACCCCCAGAGGGTGCCCCCTGTTCCTCGGAGGCCTCACCGGAAGCCCCCTCCGATGAGGTTCCGAGGAAAAGACTGTGCAAGAGGAGGCACTTGGATTCCCCACAGGAATCTCTAACATCTGACACTGACTTGGATGAGGCAGAGGGGTCCCCAAAATCCCCCTCTGAGGATGTCTCATTTGCGGACATCTTGGAGATTTTAAAACAGAGGGGTGATTGGCAGTCCCTAGCCCCCACTGAGGACGAGTCAGTGTTGCTGAAGGCATTTGGTGCTCAACCTTCTTCCTCCTGGGTTACTCCGCCCTTCGATGAATTAATGGATTTAATTGCTCGAAGGGCGTGGGAGACACCGGACACAGTGGAACCGGTCCCTCGAAAATCAAGCAAGTTTATCACCGCTCCCCAGGACAAGACTTATCTCACCAAAGGAGTCCCGGTTGACGCTATGGTGGTGGCTGCAGCCACTAAAAAGGAGATGTCTGAGTCTTCCTCTTCTGTTCATCCTCCTAATAAGGATTCTAGGACTATGGACAGATATGGGAAGCGCGTTTTTAGTTCAGCGACTTTTTCCATGCGTTTGCTAAACTATTTGACACACTTTACACGTCTACAGAGGGATCTCATCAAGGAGCTGAGAGATACCCTCCAGGGTAACACAGATGCTGCTGTTTCAGATAAGGTAACAGCACAGCTTAACACCCTTACCTCCATAGTGAACTCATCCATGAGGCTCATCTCGTATGCGGCTGAAGGATCGAGTAGAGCCGCAGCTTCAGCGATTGCTCTACGAAGACAATCCTGGATGCGGCTGTGCTCATTTGCGGAAGCCTTCAAGTCTTCCTTCACGCCCCTTTGATGGTGCCACTCTTTTTGGGCCCAAAGTGAAAGAGACACTAACTCGGTGTGAGCAAGAAGGAAAGACTCTGTCTGCTGTCGGAGTCCGTTTTTCCGCTCCATCTAGACCGTACCCCAAAGGGCAACGAGGCGGAAAAATGTGGTTCCGTAAAACTCAGGGATCTTTCCAGGCCACACAGAGTGACCCCCCCCAGAGGCAGAGGGGGGGGGCAGAAATGGAAGACGTCGCCCCAGCGGCAGAGGGGGTCCGCAGAACCAAGGCGACAGGGATCCTATCCCTGGTAAGCCTTTCCAGCACTCCTGAACAGGGGCCCGACTGTCCTGCTCTGGAGGTAGTTGGGGGTCGCTTGGCTTTATACCCACAGGCCTGGCTAACTCACACCTCAGACTCTTGGGTAAAAAGCATTGTAACCAGAGGATACAAAATCCCCTTCATGTCAACTCCACCCCAACAAAGAAGGTTTCCAGATGTGCCACCCCATCTGCGAGGCCCAGCAGCAATAGAAATTTCAAAGCTGCTCGAAAAGAGTCATTCAGCCAGTCCCGGCAAACCAAAAAGGATCCGGAACTTACTCAAGGTTCTTTTTAGTTCCAAAAAAGACAGGGGACTGGAGACCGATTTTGGATGTCAGCAATCTCAATACCTTCGTGAAGAAGGAAAGGTTCCAGATGGTCACGCTTCAATCGATCCTTCCATTTTTGCAGAAGGACGACTGGATATGCTCGATAGATCTCAAGGACGCGTACTACCACATCAAGATGGCCAGACCGTCCAGAGATCAACTGCGCTTCCAGCTGGGAGCCAGTCACTTTCAATTTCGAGCCCTGCCCTTTGGGCTCACCTCAGCCCCCAGGGTATTCACCAAATGCATGGCAGTGGTAGCGTCTCACTTGAGATGTCTAGGATTCTGGGTGTTTCCCTATCTGGACGACTGGCTCCTCACCGCCACCACCGAGCGTCGCCTCATACAAGCCAGAGACTATACAGTCAACCTTTGTTCCCACCTAGGGATTTCCATAAACTTCGAAAAATCTGCCTTACTGCCCTCACAGCATATTTCATTCATCGGAGCAGACCTAGATACGCGCTTAACACTGGTAAAGCTCCCTCCAATAAGGGCTTCATCCCTCAAGGAACAGGTTCTTCTTCTACTGCAAAGCAGGAAAGCCCCGGCCAAACTAGTGTTGAAGGTTTTGGGACTCATGGCAGCATCCCTGATTGCAGTTCCTATGGGGAGATTGCACATGAGGCTCCTCCAATGGCTGCTGTTCATGCAGTGGTCGTTCCAGCAGTTACCCCTAGAGCACGAGATTCTGATAACAGATTCTTGCAAGCGAGACCTCTCATGGTGGGTGTACAGTCAGGATCTCACTATGGGTCGTCCATTTGTTCTACCGAATCCGATGGCCACGATAACCACGGACGCTTCCCTGATAGGGTGGGGGGGACTATTTCAGGGAAGAACAGTCCAAGGGGAATGGTCCAACATGGAGTACAACCTGCACATAAATGGTCTGGAAATGAGGGCGGTGTTCCTGGTGTTGCAACACTTTCAAACCCTTCTACCTCTAGGAACAGTAGCAGTTCAGACAGACAGCATGTCTGTAGTCTGGTACATAAACAAACAGGGGGGAACCAGATCTTACCCATTATGCAGAGAGGCCATGAGAATTTGGCAATGGGCAGAGTCCACGGGTCGCTTTCTGATAGCAATGCACATCCCGGGGTCATCCAACGTCATTGCGGACAGGTTGAGCAGAGCCATCCTGTTACCTCACGAGTGGTCCCTCAAGCTACAGGTGGCGGAAAGAATTTTCCGCAGATGGGGCCAGCCTTGCTGCGATCTATTTGCCTCCCCGATGAATACCAAATGCAGAAGCTATTTTGCCCTTCTACCCTCCAGGGGATGTCCCCAGGGACACACTGATACACGATTGGCCCCGGGTCTCCTATATGCATTTCCACCTACCCCCTTGATTCCCAAATTTCTTCAGAAAGCCAGGAACCTGGAAAGGACAATTATATTCATAGCCCCATTCTGGCCTCGACAGATATGGTTCCCCTTTCTTCGAGCCCATCAAACAGAGGAACCGTGGATCCTGGACCCAGTACCAGATCTACTGACACATTCGTCGGGAGTTCCTCACCCGTCTCTTCTATCCCTCAAACTAGCAGCTTGGCTGCTCCACTTCCCTGCCTAGCCAGGTCTGATCTACTTTCTCCGGCAGTTCAATGCATTTTGGTTGCCTCTCATAAGGCTTCCACTACAAAACTCTACAGGAGTAAATGGAAACGCTTTGTGTACTGGGCATCTAGCCAACACTTGGACCCCCTGGTAGCTCCTTTACATAAAGTTCTAGAATTTCTATCCATCCTTTTTCACAAAGGAGCCTCTACTTCCACACTAAGAGTACAGTTGGCGGCCATATCCAACTTCCATGTTGGTGAGGACGGTTCTTCTATTATGTCCCACAGGCTTTGTAAGGCTTTTATGAAAGGTTCCTTCCATCTTCGACCGCCCGTCAGAGACCCTTTATTCCCATGGAATTTGAATTTGTTACTGTTGCAACTAATGTTGCCACCCTTCGAACCAGCCTCTTCTTGCCTCCTGAAGTTTTTGTCGTGGAAGACACTTTTTCTTGTAGCTGTTACTTCAGCTCGAAGAGTTTCAGAGCTGCAAGCACTATCAGTCAAACCACCTTACTTAATTTTCCACCCAGATAGAGTTTCCTTACGAACAAACCCGTCTTTCCTTCCTAAGGTATGTTCTGTCATAAATATTAATCAGTCCATTGAACTCCCTACCTTTTTCAAAAACCATACCAGCAAGTTGGAATATATATGCTGCACAAGTTAGATGTCCACAGACAGCTAAGATTTTATTTGGACAGGACTAAAGATTACAGAAAAACAGATCAACTTTTTGTCATGTTTGCAGACAATAAAAAGGCAGTTACAAAACGTACACTTTCTAAATGGCTTACTGATTGTATAGCTTTTGTATATTCTAAGTCGAATCAGGCCTTGCCCACCAAACCTAAGGGCCATTCTACTAGATCCGTTTCTACTTCCTTGGCTCATGCAGCTCGTCTGCCATTGGACACGATTTGTGCAGCAGCCACGTGGTCTATACCACATACTTTCATCGCTCATTATAGGGTTGACAAAGCCTCCAAAGACAGGACATCCTTTGGTTCCACTGTGCTTAGGAACGTTCTTCCATGAGTCACTCGGGGTGACGGAGCTAGGGACGCTACCCGTGTGTAAGAACAAACGGCGAGATTGAACACTCTCACATAAAGAAGTTATGTTCTTACCATAACGTTCCATGTGGAGTGTTCATCTTGCCTTTGTTCTTACATTCCTCCTTCCCTCCCTCACGTGTTTGGAAGAGCAGTAGGACTAGAGTCTGGTCCACATGCCTTAACCTCTTCCGGGTATATTGTCTCTTACCTCATGGGGTATATTTCGCTACCCTTTAGTTAATTTGTCAGTGAGATAGTGTCTCTGATTTTTTGTGGCTGTGTGTAGCCTTAGCACCTGAGGTTTATGGTTGGTCTGGTTTGCTTGCAAACTAGATCTGAGTAATGGCAGGGAGGATTGTGGGATATAGCCTGGTCTCGAGCTTCTCTAAGATGCAAAGCTTTGCTATGCGGCCGACTCGGAGCCGAGGATCGGCTCCGAACCCATGTGTAAGAACAAAGGCGAGATGAACACTCCACATGGAATGTTATGGTAAGAACATAACTTCTTTTTAACGCTGCTAGCAGGGGGCTTCACCTCCCTGCACCCCCCCCCTGTGGGGTGCTCCGCCCTCCACCCCCCACCCCTGGAACTTAAATATACCATCTCCGAGATCACACTACAGTGCGGAAGTGGAAATCTTTCCATTCCGCACTGTAGGGAGATGCCGGTTCCCCATGGTCGACATTTCAAATGTCGATCATATGGTCTCGGCCATATGAATGTTGACATTGTGAAATGGTGACCATTCGAAGGGGACCTGTCAGCATACATATGTTGAAAATAGAACAGGTGGTAATAGATCTATAACAATATAATAACAGCTGTGAATGAAAAATTGTGCTGCGATGTAATATATATAGATTTAACTTCAGCATTTGACAGGGTCATGCACCAAACACTGATCAGTAAATTAGAACAACTAGGTATTGATGTACTGTTGATAAAATGGATAGCTGTATGGCTTTCAAATAGGACATGGCAGGTATCATACATCAAGTGGATAGGTGAAATCCTTGGTTACAATCAGGGTTTCCGAGATTGTATCTTTCAGACTTAACTTTTTCATCCGAGGTGTTCTACAGTCTATATGCAGATGACCTGAAATTGGGTAAACTAATTACGTGTTACAGATAAGGCATGTCTACAAAAGAAGTTGAGCTTTGGGATACATAAGTTAAAAGGTGAATATGTAATACAGCACACAATGATTGAAATTGTAGACTCATTTAAGGATATGGGTTGATCCAGGTTTGAATTTTTCTAATCATATCAACCAGTTGGTTAATGATAGTTATAGAACTATAGGTTGTATAAAAAGATTTATAAAGTCTAGGAAATCAGAAATGATGAAGTCTTTGTTTGTTAGTTACATTAGACCCAAACTAGAGTGTGGAATAACAGGTCTATATTGCTTTGTCGAATGCTCACTTCAGCAAACGTCTTTTCAATGAACAAAAAACAGAAAACGTTTTATTTAAGTGAACATTCACATCCACTAATGGTTTACCCAGGAAATAGAGTTACTTGGCCAACACTTCAAATTCACACACACCACAGTATATCAAATCCATCCAGGTGGGGGCTGTTCCCCCCATACCCCCTACTTATATACACAGTACCAACTCTGAGATTGCACGACTGTGAGGAAAAGGGCAAATTTCTGAACTTGGCCAACTAACTCCATTCCCTGGGTAAACTATTCACAGACGTGAATGTTCTCTTAAATGAACGTTCCCTGTTTTGTGTTCATTGAAGAGATGTCTACTGAAGTGAACATTTGACAAAGTAATATAGACCCGGAATAACAATTTGGAAACATTATAAGAAAACAACTATGAGTAAACTAGAAAGAGCACAGCGGAAATATACCAAAGACATCAGTGGACGTGAACATTTAAGTTATTATGAAAGACTGAAATATCTGAACTTTTACAATGTCTCTTCTATATATCTAAAAGGAAATCATATTCAGGTATATAGGGCATTTAGAGACAACTACCTCTGGGAATGTTTAGGATTATCTAGAAGTAGTAGAAAATAATCAACCTATGTAGAAGATTCTATAGGAATGGAAAGTGTACTAATTGGTTCTCTGAGAGAGTAGCTGATGCATGGAACAGACTACCAAATTACATTAAAGCAAATACTAGTTTATATATTTTTAAGAACAGCTTGGACACTTATTTTGGGAACAAGTGTTTTGGTATATTGGCAAGCTAGAAGTGCATTAATATCTGTGCTTCAAATATTTGTATGCATGTATGTATGCATGTAAGGAATTACTCAGGACTCTGGCATGTCAAGAAGAAGAGGAAATAGGTGGAGATGAAGAAGAATGGCAATGCCACAAAACAGCATGTGTGAGGACTACAGGACAGATATATAGCTGAGCCAGGGATGGAAAAAAGGTACAGAAGGAAAGCTGCCGGTGGAATGCAGAAGTCCAGGAAGTTATCAAAAGAAAGAAGGAGTGTAGAAAAAAAGTGGGAGATAGAAAAGATGGAGTGAGCTAGGAAGGAATACTGGTTGGCTAACAAAAAGGCTAAGAGGGCAGTTGCAATAACAAAGGACAAGGCATCAGAGGTACTTTACCATCTTCCAGAAAGCAAGTCAGTAGATGGCACAAAGAAACTATATCAGGTTGTAAGGTAAAGACAGTAAGATAAAGAAAATGTTCAGACAACCTTCATAATGGATGCCAGCAACAACCAGCTCACCAGTCTACAGGACATCAAAGGCAGATGGAAGGGGTACGTCCAGCAGCTTCTGAATGAAGAAAACCCCACAGAAGCTGTACTGCCTCAGACGCAGGCTGTGATGAGAGAAGAAGATGAGCCCACCATATAAGACGTAAAAACAGCACTGAGGAAAATTAAGTCAAGAAACAGGAAGCTCAGATGAGGTCATAGCAGGTATGTTAAAGATGCTGGGTGAGATGGGGGAGAAATGGCTCCTGTGGGTACTCATAGCATTGTGGAGAGAAAGGCATATCCCAAGGGATGGCTTGCACCTGTCACCACTGGGCTTCCGGATACTGGCCAAGGCTCTTGCCACCCCCATAGTGCCTTTTTTAGGCAATGCTCAAAAGACAAATCAACCTCCATAAAAAACAAAAATGGAAAAAAATTAAGGGTAATGCTGCTTAACGCCAGAAGTCTAAATCTCAAGATGCAGGCACTCGAAGCACTTCTCAGTATGGAGAACATCGATGTCTGTGCAGTAACTGAAACCTGGTTCAAGACTCCTGAGAGCACTCCAGCTACCAGGCTATACCTCATATCATGCGTTTGCCTCAAGTTCCAGGCCGAACCACAAAGGAGGGTGTCCATTTTCATAAAGGACACCTACACCTCTCGATTGGTGGCTACCCATGAAGCATCAGAAACCATACAAGTTTTACTCACCATAGGCAAAACTGCCATACAACTGGTGGCATGTTATAGAACACCCTCCCAATCCCAGGAATCCCATCAAGCATTCCTGAAAACACTGGAGGATATGAATGTCACACCAAACACCATCATATTGGGTGACTTCAACTACTAACATAGACTGGGCCCACTATTCTAGCCCTAACACCCTAGCCCAAAGATTCCTGGAATTCATTAACTCAAATGCTATGGAGCAACTGGTCACTTCTCCTACGAGGAGAGATAATATACTTGACCTGGTTATCACAAACATGGGGTCCAAATGCTCCGCACCGGATATAAACCCCTCACTAGTAAGATCTGATCATAAACTGATCACGTTGGATGTACATATCCCACCCCACCCCCAGAACAAAAGACTACAGTGAAAAACTTTTCAAAAGCTGACTTTGCGCTCCTTAAGTCAGAAATGATATCCTTTAAGCCTACTGGGTTAATGGAAACCACATCCCAAAATGCTGAATCTTTCACAAAAGCCTTCTACGGACATCTCCAAGAATGCATGGATCAAGCAATCCCAACTAAAACCAAGACCCTCTCCACCAAGGGAAAACGCCCGGTTTGGTGGACCCCGGCCATAAACAAACTGTACAACAAAAGAAGGAAGCTACTGCAGGACAAAGCTAAATCCCACAAAGGAAAGGCTTCCCTGATCAGCACAAGTAAAAAACTACGTTCTCTCATAAAAACATCTAAAGCAAACTTTGAGAAAAAGATTGCCAAGGATACCAAAGACAATCACAAGGCCTTCTTCAATTATGTCAGAACCTTGGGAGGAAATTCTCAGATATGCTCTGAGTTAGTACACAACGACAAAAAATTCACTGACCCTACCGACAGTGCCAATATTCTGGCAGATAGGTTCAGTGCAAACTTCTCCCCTCCCTCACCCCCTAAAGATGAAGTAATTATCCCTGCTGAATGTAACCTACCTGTCATCACAGACATACAGGTGAAATCAGCACTCAACAAAGCAAAAACACAGCATCTATGGGACCCGATGGTATCCCCGGTTGCGTGTTACGTGAACTTCAAGATGAACTAAACCCGCACCTAAGAACGCTATTCAATCTTAGCCTCACTACAGGATATGTACCTGAACACTGGCGCACAGCAACAGTGGTCCCACTCCACAAAGGGGGAAATTCTACTGACCCTGGTAACTACCGCCCCATAAGTCTGGCCAGCCTGGTCTGCAAGGCTATGGAAAGAATCAGCATGGAACTCATAAATGGCGACATTGGGGATCTGCAGACCCTTGATCCCACCCAGTTCGGTTTTGTAAAAGGCAGATCCTGCCTCTTAAACCTGGTTGACTTCTTCGAGACAGTCACTAGTGCCATCGACGAGGGCAAGGCTGTCCACACTGCCTACTTGGACTTGGCTAAAGCCTTTGACACGATACCACACTCTGGCATCATAGACAAGCTCAGCAGCCTAAATGTAAATCCATATGTCACAAGATGGGTAGCAAACTGGCTAAAAAACAGAACCCATAAGGTCAAAATTGCTGGAGCCATGTCAGACTCAAAACCAGTCACGAGTGGTGTCCCACAGGGCTCAGTCTTGGGACCACTCTTATTCGGCATTTACTTCTCAGATGTGAAAGCAAATATGGGAGGATTATGGCTGACAAAGTTTGCAGATGACTGCAAACTGGGTGCCATAGTTGATTCACCTGCTGACACACACATCCTACAGAAAGGTCTCACTGAAACGGACAACTGGTGCGGAATCATGGCCTCAAACTTAACGCCAAAAATGTATAGTCATCCCCTTTGGGAAAAACAAAGTACCCACAAATTATCACGTAGACAATAACCCACTGAATACGGAAGAAGTAATCAGAGACCTGGGGACTCAAGTCGATAGTGACCTCTCCTTTGACAACCATGTTGCCAAAGTGGTCAGAAAGACATTCTACCTTGCCCATCTCATCATGAAGGGATTCTCATCCAGATCAAAGGAGGTCATTGTACCTCTATATTCCTCCCTTGTCAGGCCCATGATTGAATATAATGCTCCATTTGGGATGTATCTCACCGGCACATGCAACAACTGGAAAGACCCCAGAAGTACCTTACCAAGAGGATCATAGGTCTCAAACATGTGCCTTATCCAGCTAGATTAAAGAAACTCCAGCTCTATTCAGTAGCATACCGCCTGCTCAGAGGTGATTTGTGCCTAACATATAGGGCCATGTCCAACCAAGAACTGATGGACATGCTCCATCTCAAAAAATCCAAATCCACCAGAACCACGCCGAGCTAAAGATTTCAACCTCTGCACAAATATGAATAGGACATGCTGGAGGGATAGATTCATAACACAGAGGTTACCCATACTCTGGAACAAAATCCCAGTTCATGTGAGACAGAGCCCTTCATTGGCACTGTTCAAGAAAAATCTTGATGCATGGATGGGAGATCGCAAGTTTACCCCGGGAGTCACCTCAGTGTCACTACTAGACAGAGGTATAGTTTACTAAATAATGGGGTCCCACATGTGTCACTACTAGAGAGGCGCAACTATATAATACGGGGTGGCGGAAGCCACATCACTGTTGGCTAGGCTTATAAATGCCCCCGGGCAGATAGCCTAGTACACTACTATGAAACTATGAAACTATATGACTGGAGAATAAACATACTAGTGCCATTGTTCAAAGAACAAAGGGGACATTCACAACTGTGGACAGTACAGAGGTATTGCACTGCTCTCGGCATGAAAGGTCTGGAGACGGCCATTGATAAATGAATATGCAGAGTGGTAGAAAGTAAGATGAGAGATGAGCAATTTGTCTTCAGATCAGGATGGAACCAACTGACTCGATGTTTTCAGTAAGAGAGAGAGAGAGTTGAGAAGAAGCTAGAGATAAGGAAAAAGTCCAACTGGGCATTCCTAGATGTGGGGAAGCATATGACAACATCCCAAGAAAGCTAATTTGGGCAGTTTTGCAGTGCTTATAAGTCCAAGAAACATTGGAAGAATTACAATGACTGTATAAAAGATTATAGGTGATGTATAATGTTTACAACTGAAATATGCAGATATGGTTTGTTTTCATTTGTATAAATGTATGATTGGCTTGTGTCATAAGTGATAATTCAGTGTTTCTTCTTAAAAAAAGAGAAGATAATGACCGTGTCCCCTAAGCCTACCACCACATAAAGCTCTAAATCTTGACAGAGCTATTAAGTTAAATGTAGAATGACCGTAATAGCTTCTGACATCCCCTCAATACAGGGGCACAGGGAGAACTTGTCAGAAATGCAGGGATTGACTTTTTCACTGGTGCTATCTTCATCCTTAGCTCAGTCACAGGTTTTCTTTACTTCAACTGCTCTCATTCTGAGACACCTGGTGCTGCAGCCAGGTGTGGTCTGTCCAGTGACCAGTGCTCCAGCATCTTGTTTTCTGAGGCTCTACAAAGCAATGCCACTGCTGTAGAACAGAGTGTGTGCTGTAACCTTTAGAAGCATTTCAAAGTGATCTTACGCTTCCATTTCTGGCCAAAGTCTCAATAATTAAAATGAACATACTACCTAGGCTAATGTATATATTTATGACATCACAAATACCTATACATAATAAATTCTTTAAATAAATTCTTACCTCCCTAGCAAACCCCCCCCCCCCCAAGAACAAAGGGGGTCTGAACCTACCAGATTTTAAAACTTATTACTCTATTATCCACATTAACAGAATACTGAGAATAACAGAGTATAATCTGTCAGCAAAAATTTGATCACTGCCATGGGTAATAATATACTACAGATACATCAACTCACTAGGCATCAATCCCAGAGTACTTCCCTTTTTGAACAAAAGAGATCTACAAGCACACAAAATTATAGACCCTCTAAAACATTCTATAAAAAAACACAAAAACTATTTCATTCCTTAAACCTGGGACACGCTCTGATAACATTACAACCCCTCCATAAAAATCCTAATTTAAAAATAAATAACAAGATGCTAGATTTAGATTCCTTTCCCCGATTAAAAAAGAAGAATACACAATATGTACCCACTACGTAATTGTACTATCCAAGAAATGAGAAATAATCTGAATCTACCTAAGTCTTACATCATAATGCTTAGACAAATCAAAGAGATGTGTTCCAGTTACCTCCAAAACCTTACCATACCCAATAGTGACATGGAAAAATGCACTCTGCTGTGGGAGACTATCCTCATGACAAAAAAAACTGTAACAAACTCATACAAAATGATAGGGGAAATCAAATTCCAGAAAGACCTCCTTTTCTCTTACTATTGGAGGAAAATGCAGCTATCTTTGGACGACCACCAGATACAAAATGCAATTAACCTAACACTGAAAAGCATACCCTTTAAAAACTGTTGTACACACAGCTTATGATAAATAAAATGCATATTTCACACCTGCATTACTACATAAATTCACTGCAATAAAATCACTATACTGTCCACACTGCAGGATCAGATAGCAAATTTAATGCATATATTTTGGAGTTGCAAATCCGTCTATAAACTCTGGAATTCACTGAAATTGCAATTACAAAAAGTGGGATATCAATCATCAACACTTACATGGGAATTTACCATATTACATATTCGCCCATCTAACTTCTCAGTAAAACAAGCAAACTCACCACTTTTAACGGTATTCTCATTAATGAAACTATATATAGCCCTCAAATGGATAGACTCTATGAACATCTCTTGGGAGGGTTTTAAGAAAGTGGCTATTAATTACCTATTAGCTCACAAAATAGTAATGGATAAAAGAAACAAAAACAGCAAAACTCGAGCAACTTGGGAACAAACCTTTAATGTCATACTAGTGTAAAACATCATGCACACTATAGAGTAACGTGTTATAAGGGAACCTAGCAATATACCCACAAGCTCACAATAAAATATGGTATTGCAAACATTAATGTATGGGTTGTCTTTATATTGTTTAAACTTGTTTGAGAAAGCATCTATGTATATAGTGTAATTAGGTTTGTTATATGACCTTCATGTTTCTATATTGACTACAATGTATAACTTTCTCTTATGGTCATGTTGTAAATATGAAAATTTTTGTGTCTTTTATAAATGCAAAATGAAAATAAAAATTATTGAAAAAAAAAAAGCATTTCAAAGTGGGGGCACATGCCTATAAATAGAGAGCACGTGCAGGCAGCAGTGCCATTTTGAGAGAACAGCCAGTGTTAACATGTATGAGTGCAGTAGTGAGTCTGTTTATGTTTATTAAAGTTTAAATTACCAAGCCTCAATCCTGATGTGTTTTTATCTAGTAAAACTGCTTGAACTGAATCCACAACTGTTTGTCTGTCTTATCCTGACCGGACGAGTGACATAGTGTCAGAACAGGGATAGAGAGTGCAACTTCAAGCCCTGAGATGCAGAGTTAACGGTGAAGGTACATTGAGCAGGTTGGGTGATACAGTGTTAAAATGATTAAAAAAGGCCAGAAACGAACTTCATAAATAATTTATTTTGTAAAGAAAATGATATGAAGCATTCGCAAAGCACAAAAAGCATTATTAATCAAATGAGTAGCATAAAACACATTATTAATCAAACGAAAGGCACAAAACACATTATTGATTAAACAAAATATTCGAAACCACAATATTTGATAGAATTTTCAGAAATACTTATGAGAGGTTCAGAGTTACTTCTGATTTACATAATGAGCATGTTTAAAGTAAAACAAGCACAAGAAAAGTATAACAGTTAAAAATAGAAATAATTAGCCCTCCATTACCCACTTTAAAAACAGCCGAAATAATACTCACTAAAATACACCTGAACAACAAAAAAAATTATTAACCTAATTGTTTGCTACCTTCCAGCAGGCAGTAATTCTGACATAGTAGAAAACCTGCTCAGCTGGTCATCTATGTCACTTCCACAAGAGACCATGTTACTAGGAGATTTTAATATCGGTCTTGCAAACTTGCAATTCCTCTAAACCTACTAACTTCTTAAACTTCTGTGTCTCCTCTAAACCTACTAACTTCTTAAACCTCTGCGGGTTCTCTCAGCTTATCCGTCACCCAACCAGAGTCGATAAAACTACAAAAAGGGGATCGATACTCAATTGGATCTTGTCAAACAGGCCAAACAACATCAGTAAAATCAGCTATCTTCTCGACAGCCTTAGTGACCCCCTGTCAACCTATCTAATCAGAAGTCAAACCCATATAGTAAAATTTACCGTCTGCCAACAGATAAGAAGTAAAAAAATACTTCAACCCCAATAGCTTTACTACTGCTCTATCAAGTTGTAACTGGCACCCCTTAAAAACACTTAACTTGGATGATGCTGTATCATATTTTAACACAACCTTCCTCTTAATACTAGACCACCATGCACCCCCCAGAAACAGTTGAATCAAATCTAACTATGCCCCCTGGTTATCCAAGGAGACTAGATCACTACTACATAACAGGGACAAAGCCTGGACAAAATGGAAAAAGACAGGTACCAATACTGACAAACAAAAATATCTCGAGCTCAAGAATAAAGCTAAGAAACTAGTAAAGACTGATAAAACAAACTATTACCACCACTAAAACCAATATCAGAACAGTCATAAAACTTTTGGACAGCCATAAACAATCTGCTCTGTCCGGGTAAAGGTAGCACACCTACTCCTGTTAATTCAGACAACTCAACAAACATAGCAACCCAGTTCAACAAATCCTTCATCAAACCACCCAACCTCAGTACCACTGACCTTAGCTTCTCACTGCAACCTGTTCCAGTCTCTACTATCAAAAAAATGCTTACAGAACTTAAACCTACAGCCCGCTCTGCAGACAGTCTACCAGCTGAATTCCTAAAGATTGCTGCTAATGCTATTGCATATCCCATAACTATCCTCATTAATCACTCTATAACTGAAAGTTTAGTTCCTCACCTCTGGAAAATTGCCTACATCACCCCACTCCACAAAGGAGGTAACTCCAAAGAACAAACCAACTATCGACCAATTGCCATACTCTCTCCATTATCCAAAATCCGTGAAAGATGTGTACATACACAAATCTTAACTTTCCTAAACTTTCATAATCTAACTAAAACACAACATGGCTTCAGACCTTCACACAGCACCACTACAGCTCTTATGTCCTTCACACACGCAGTCAATAAACACAGAAACAATGGTAGCTATGTCTCAACCATATTCTTAGACCTCTCCAAGGCCTTTCATATGGTAAACCATGAAAAAATCATCGACACACTTTCAGATTTAAATCTGAGCCCATCCACCACTTCCTGGTTTAAAAATGATCTAACAGGCAGACAACAGGCAGTCAGATGGCAACAGGAACTCTCCTCACTACTACCAGTCTCACTAGGGGTCCCACAAGGTTCAGTCCTTGGGCCACTACTATTTTCTATCTTTACCAACAAACTTACACACAGCCACACTCCATGCATCCATAATACAATACGCAGATGATTACACTCTCATCTGCGCCTCTCCCTCCCCTTAGACCCTCCACCACCAAACACAATCCTCTTTTTGTGCTGTTGAGCATTGGTTCTCAGATTCACATCTAATACTAAACCCCAATAAGACTCAGTTTATTATTTTCCCACCAACACAACACCCCTCCCATACTATTAACTTTAATATTACCTCCAGTAACAACACAGTCATGTCACCAGTCACTCAGACAAAACTGCATGGGGTTATCATAGACAGCCAGCTGAAATTTTACATACATATATCCACCACCACAAAAAAGTGCATGAAAAACTTGCCATGCTATACAGAAACAAACAGTTTCTAACCGACTCCACATGAGCCAGCATTGCACGTACCTACCTTATTTCCACACTCTTATATGCATCACCAATATTCACCAATCTCAGAAAATCAGACCTTGTCATTCTTCAAACCTGCTATAATAAAATTGCCAAATTTGCAACAAATATGCCCTATCGAACACATCACTGCACTCCTCTAAAACCTCTTGATTGGCAGGAACTTCCCATCCTCATTCTTTGTAACCAACTTATAACAACCCACAAACTTCTTCACTGCCCTGACAAAATCCCTGCTCTACAAAACCTACTTCACCCAAGCACCAAAGCTAGAGTTCTGCGATCAAAGCAGAAACTCCTACTAGAGGTAACAAAAGCCAATAATTCTGCCAGCTGTTCCCTCTACAGCAACTCTGTTGCTAAGCAGTGGAACAGCTTCCCCCCAACATCACAGCTATAACTACCCTCACCCCTTCAAAAAAGCCATAAAATACCATCTTCAGCATTTTGGTTATGTAACTGTGACAACCCAGACTAATCTCCTATTAGTACTTACAGCCTACCGATACATCTCTCTCTCTAGTTATTTCCCACCCCACTACTTCACCTTCCTTGCTATACTTCCCCATCATCATTTCCCCTGTTACATCTCTGTGCTTCTCCCTATAAGTATCCTCTTCCTTTCCTATATCCAACTGACTTTATGCACAGCCCACCTACTAATACTATCATTATTTACACCCTTAGCATTTTTCGTCTTCCTGTATATGTCTGCAACCTTCCTGCTTTTTTACCCTACCTTTAGACCTTGACCACCTACTACTCTCTAGCAACCCCTCCACTTTCAAGTTATTATTTCCCTATCTATTCCTATCCTCTCTCCCCTATGCTCAGAATCCTTCCTATCCAATCTCATATTTCATCCTACCAGCTATTTTATAATGTATATATATCCCAACTACTCTGAAGTATTTGATGTCTAAACTCTTTCTTTGTAAAATATTATTTTTCAACAGCATTGTTAATAGATAAAATGTATGGATACTATATATGATTGCATGTAATCTAACTGCATATCAACTGTCTAATGTAATATTTTACTGTGTACATGGAGCTTTTCTCCCCAGGCCTCTACTGAAAAAGAACATGTGCCTAGTCAGACGTTCCCGGTTAACAAATGTAAAATAAATAAGAGGTCAAGTGGGCATAACAAGTACAGTAAAAGGGCAAAATAAGCATAAAAAAGCAAGGCCACTGCATATCTTCTAGTAAACAACCAAGTTTTGACACAAGCTACTATTTCGCATTGACCAAAGCTATTCAAAGTATAACTAGAGTTGTTCGAAGTACCTCAAGTGTGTGCAAAGTGTTTGCAGTGTGTGCTTTATTATAGTACAGTTATTTCAAAGAGTTTAGTGTGTGCAAAGTAGTTATTTCCTAAAGTGCAGTCAGAATACAGTTACTTTGAAAGGTTTCTTGTGCTGTGTACATTTTATTCAGAGTGCAGTCATTTCAAAGTGTTTCTCACACTGTACAGAGTTATTTCACAAAGTATAGCCATTTTGAGAAGTTTCCTGTGCTGTGTACAGTTCATTTGCAAATTACAGTCATTTGAAGTGTTTCTTACACTGATAAGGGGTGATTTCACAAAATATATTGATTTTAAAGTGTTCTTGTGCTAAGGAGAGTTATTTCACAAAGTACAGTTATTTTGAAGAGTCTGTTGTGCTACTGGGCATAATTACAAGTTCTGGCATACATTTCTGGCATATCTGTGTGTATGTTCATACATAATTCCAAGGTTCTTTATTACTGTGTGTTGATATGGCAGAGGCATTTGGCAGACCCAGTCCACTTGTGTTGGATCTTAATATTGCAGAGAATTGTAGAGTATTTGAGCAGGAATATGAAATTTTCATACAAGCAGCTTTTTCTGATAAAGATGCACATATGAGGGCATTTATTTTGCTTAACTTAGCGGAGTCAGAAGCCATTGAAAGAGAGCGGTCATTTGTATATGCACCAGCAGTATATGCAGGAGAAGGAGAGAACTGTCATATTGTTGTATAAGCTGAATCAAGGGAGGAACCTGAGTGCTTGAAACGTAAATTTAGAGAACTGTGTAACCCCCAAACAAATGTTACATTGGATAGGCACATATTTTATACAAGAGACCAAAAGCCAGGAGAAACTTTTGCAGGACTTGAGAAACAAGGCTAAAATGTGCAGATTTGGTGATTTGAAGGACGAGTTGATAAAGGACAGGCTTGTATGTAGTGTTAATAATGCTGCAGCGAGCAAGATTTTGCTTTGTGACAGTGATTTAACGTTGAGCAAAGCTCTAGAGATTTGTCAAATACATGAGCTTACAGAAAGGCACACTGATATGCTTGCAAGTGATAAGACCATGGTTTCATCAGCTTCTAGAGCAAACGTAGACAGCATGTAGCATGTGTCTAGCAGAAACAGGCCTAAGCACATGGCAGCTTCAGCCCCTGCAGGATTTCCAGGGAGAGCCCGTAAATTTCCAGCAAGTTCTAAGACTAGCTCATTAAACAGACATGCTGAGTGCAGCACAAGGGTGAGTCAGCAAAACCCAAGTCAAGTCTTATTGTTGCTATGCACTCATTTTGTATATAATATTGTTGATCAAAAGATAATCATGTTAACTGTCGTAATTGTGGTGCCATTCATGAGTCTAAAAGAGAGAAGTGCTTAGTATTTACTCAGCAATGCCAAAAGTGTAAAAATTGGAACCACTTTCAAAAGTTTTTTAAATCAAGCAAGCCTTATTCATTTATTAAGAAAGGTCACTCAAAAAAGCAAGTTGAACCCGCAGTGGTGGTGCTGCGGTAGCGTTGTCGCCTCACAGTAAGACGCTGTCCGGTTCGATTCTCAGCTAGAGCATCTTCTGCGTGGAGACATGCGTGAAAGGGCGTACCTTCGTTGAAGGTTGTGCGTCAGGCCTGGCAAGCCGGTACGTAAAAATCAACTGCCAATCATTAGCGGACCGGAGTTCCGCTGTGGCGACCCCTAACCGGGAAAAGCCGAAAGACACAAACTCAAAAAAGCAAGTTGATCATTGAAAAAGCTGCAACTCTACTTTCTGTGTAGATGTTATATCAGTGGTAGGTAAAAAGGTTAATGCAGCAGATTTGTTGGCAAAGAACGAAGTGTTTTGTACTGTCGTGATTAATGGTAAACACACTGAGCTTAAAGTAGACACTGGTTCAAAGTGCAATGTTATTTCAGCTGAAACATTTGTTAAGAGGTCCCCCCATCCTATGTGTGCAGTCAAGGAGGTTACTACCCTCATGCCAAATGCCACTGTTTTTAATGTCTTGGATGAAGAGTTCATTTTGGCAAGTAATGCTTGATCGCAAATCTTCACTATTGACTGCATTCAGTACCCCATTTGGTAGATACAGATTTCTCAGAATGCCTTTTGGAATAAACTCTGCCAGTGAAGTCTTTCGGCATGCAATGGAGCAAATTTTTTCAGGTTATTCGTGTGCTATAATAGTAGATGATTTACTAGTTGGAGGTAATGGTGAAGCACAGCATGACAGAAACCTCAGGAAAGTTCTGGACAGAGCGTGTGAAGTGAATTTAAAGCTCAGTTATCTGAAATGTAAATTCAGGCTACCAGAAGTTATTTATGTAGGTCATTTATTTACCAGTACAGGCTTACGACCAGACCCTTCCAAGCAAACAGCCATTCTTGAGATGCCAGCTCCAGACAATGTTCAAACCTTACATCATTTCCTTGGTATGGTTAACTATTTGGGCAAGTTTATTCCTGACTTCAGTGAATTATGAGCACCATCAAGAGAGCTGACACACAAAAATGTTGCCTGGTCATGGTTGGAACAATACCAGAGACCATTTGATGATCTTAATAAGAAAATTGCCAGTCTGCCTATGTTGAGATACTATGATGTCTACAAACCAGTAATTCTTTCCTGTGATGCTTCAGAGTTTGGTCTTGGTGCAGTTATTCTTCAAGAGGGCAGACCAGAAGCTTATGCATCTAGAACTCTCACCCAAACCGAGATGCAGTATGCTCAAATTGAGAAGGGACTTTTGGCAATTGTGTTCGCAATTTACTTGGCTTGCCTCATCAGAGACTTCTATCTAGGCAAACCAGAACAACCTTGTCTATCAGTTCCAGTTTGTTGGTGCCTAATGCTAAAAACACCAGAGCAATCAAAGCCCAACTATTTAGAAAGCGTTCCTTTCAGAAGTCCAGCTATGATAAAATGAGCAGATGTCTTTGTCCATTGAAAGAAGGAGAGATAGTGAGGATGCAAACGGCGAAAGCATTTGATTGAATTGTTCAAGTGAGAGGTATATGTGCCGAGCCGAGATCTTACTTAATGACATCTTGAGAGTATAGAATACAGAAGAAGAAAATCACAGGCATCTTCTACCAGTGTCTGAATCGATATTGCAGTATCGAACCTCTGATATGGACTTTAGATCTCAGAGCAACCCAGGCGATGTTCCTGTTGAAGGACATTTTTCAGTACCTATTCCCATTCTGGGACATCTAGGATATCATCAGGAATGGGAATAGGTACTGAGAAATGTCCTGTTGAAGGACATTTTTCAGTACCTATTCCTATTCCTGATGATGTCCCAGATGTCCCAGAGGTTGAACATTCATTAAAGACAGTCCCCTGTTGCTAGACCGAGTTCTAATTTTTATGTCACATTAATAAGAAATATTTCTAGACCTAGTGTAAAATACACAGCAACCTGGACATGATTGTTTTATTTGTATTTAGTTCTGTGTTTGCATGTCAAATAATTAGTTCTGTATAATTGCATGCCAAAGGTTCATTTCTGTAAAATTGCATGTCAATGAATGTTGTCATTTTCAGTGTATAACTTATTTCTCAAAGAGGGAGGTTGTAGAACAGAGTGTGTGTTGTAAGTTTAAGAAGCATTTCAAAGTGAGGACACGTGCATATAAATAGAGAGCCCGTGCAGGTAGCAGTACCATTTTGAGAGAACAGCTGGAGTGTTAACATGTATGACTGCTGTAGTCAGTCTGATTATAAGTTTATTTAAGTTTAAGTTACTAAGCCTCAATCCGGATGTGTTTGTATATAATAAAGCTGCTTGAACCGAACGCACAACTGTTCGTTTGTTTTATCCTGACCGGACGAGTGACAACTGCTGTCTCAAACCTGGCATACAGTGCTGAGTTTACTGATGTTGTATGAGTCACCAGCACTGTATCTGCCATTGTATACCTAACTGCTTAGCAGCTGGTCCTTTTGGCATTAACTATTTAAGCACATCTGGCACTGTTGCATTCATGTCCAGTTTTTCCTTTATTGGTGTCTCAGTCTATAAGGCTAATGCTAGGTTCTTCGGTGCCTGGAGACAATATGTTTTTAAATGCAAGCCTCCTTTGCACCAGTACAAGTGAACCTGACAGTAACATAACTTTATTGGCACCAACACAAACATTTGTGAAAGTTTACTCCACTAGAGTCATAGCCACATTATTTTGGCTCTATACAGTTTGTTAGAAAATGACATCTGAGCTGCAGCTGTTTTCACTAAATACCTTCATCAGGTAGTAAAAACTGGACATTATTCACAGAACACAGTCAGGCTTTGGGGTTACTGTTGTCAAAGGGATATTTTCACGATAAGCAACACCCATGAGAATGTGCTAGAAACTCTATCCTGATGGTTCCTGAAGATGGACCAGCTCTTGCCAGAACAATAGATCTCAAAGAACTAGATCCCTTTTTGGTAACACTTAACTCCCCTCCTTCCCCAACCTGAGGCGATTAGGCCCTTTTTTTGTCATTCTTTTTCTTCTCTCTTTACTGAACAGTGTGTATGAGAGTTCATCATGTTCAATAAGAACTGGAGAGCATGGCAGAGAAATGCATGGTGGAACTAAGGGAGATAACAAAAAAATCTGAGAATGTTTTACTGGCCAGTTATTCATAATGCATGTGGCATATAGTCTTGATTGTTTCTAAAAATGATCAGCTTATTCAGATTTGTCTGTAAGGTAAGTGCATAACATTCCATTTTTTTATTGTACACTTAGGATCTTATCCTACTGTGTCATTGATACCTAAAAAATGTTCAGTCTTCCATGAGTTCCTAAGGTCATCTTAGTAGTAATCAGGAGCACTACAGGAACGTTTCTTTTTTCCTCTTGGTACAGCGCACAATGTAAAGAAAGAAGCTTGAAACCTGTATCATCACATGCAGGCTTATTGTGATATGCAGTTGGCAGCACAATGACTATCTGGAGGGTCTTGCCTGTGATGTGAGTCAGGAGCCAGAGTGGAGTAGGGGAAGGAAGCACAAGGTTAGGTCAAAACTAAAGTCTCTGTCCTCCTTTTAATCTGTATCTATGACCTCTTAATATGTCTTGTGGTTGCATTTATGTTTGAGGTGACCTAGGTCTTTCTTTTGGTTAGCTACCCCTAGATGACCTACCTTTATTGAGACTTTACATTTAACGAAGGTCACCTTGAGCTAGTCTGTCTTGGCTTGTCTATTTCCTTTGAAGAAACTTCATCTGTAACTGAACAAGAAAAAGAAGGTGTTTTGGGGTCATCCCACCATTGGAACCAATCTTGGAGGATGCCACTTTGACTGCCTGAGAGTTCCCAGACACTGTGGCTTTGATCTGCAAGAAGTTGGACAACTTGTAAAGGTTTCCCATACTGAATAACTCTACCTTTTCCACCATCCTAGGACTGACTTGTTTTGTGAGTTTGTTGGTCTACCACAGGCCTCAAAAATCTTTAATATCAGACTGTTCTGCAGGTGGACAGAGTTAAGAGACTTATTTGACAAAAGGGTCAACTCTTCTGCCTTTCTTGGATCTGTATGTGCTCAATTATTTGTCTCACCTATTCAAGTTCCAGTGTTCCCTGCTAGACAAGGTTTTGGTCAGGCTTCCAGATATTCCTATCTCTAAGGTCTGGGAACCTGTAAAGACTGTCTTAGTGGCTTCTACGGTAGGTTTTTTGTGACCTGCTGCACCCTTCATGCCACGAATGCCATGGGAAGTGCTGCAGCTGCAGATGCTTACGTGCACAGTGCAGCCTGGTTACAGGCAGTTCTGCACTCTTGACGATTACTGCCATGCCATCCTGGATGTTTCATTGGGGTGAGGAGAGCCCTGCTTCGATGATATTTTCAAAGATGTCCAGAAAAACGATAAAAACTTCTTAACAGTGGTTGGCATGTACAGTTTCTCCCCAGTCCTTTTCTCATTTGGTAAATCAGCCCAGGTCCCCATAAGAGAGAGGCTTCCACCTAGGAATAGACATCCTAAAAAGCAGCAAGTGATGAAGATATTGTCTCCACTGGGATCATCTGCATAGTTAGCTTCCCAGATTACACCAGAGTACTTCTAATGGCTGGTGTAGTCTAACTTTGTCAAGCAGTTCCTTTTTTTTTTTTTTTTAAATTTTGTTTGACCCTAGGGAATCATCACTGATGATAGATGCATCTTGTATTTAGTGAATAAATTAAAAACTAAACAACCAACATATATATATATATATATATATATATATATATATATATATATATATATATTTCTATCTATATATATATATATATATATATATATATATATATATATATATATATATATATATATATATATATGGTTCCACTTCATATCATTGAAATTTCATTTAATCGAAATTCAAATCATCGAGACCAAATCGTCGAAAACTCATATCATCGAATCTCAAATCATTGAAAACTATAAAGCAACTAAAAATAACATCCCAGACACTGTTTACTACGTTTATGGAGGGGGGCAAGCCCCCCTGTACTTAAATATACCAACTCCAAGGTCGCACTACAGTGGGGGTTAGGAAATTACCTTTTTCCCCCACTGTAGTGCGACCTTGGCGTTGGTATATTTAATTACGGGGGCTGTGGGGGGTGCAAGGGGTGCTTGCCCACCTGCATAAACGTAGTAAAAACTTTGTGGAATGTTTTTTCTAGTTGCTTTATAGTTTTCAATGATTTGAGATTCGATGATATGAATTTTCGATGATTTAGTCTTGATGATTTGAATTTCGATGAAATGAAATTTCGATAATATGAAGTGGAACCATGTATATATATATATGTGTGTGTGTGTGTGTGTGTGTGTGCGTGTGTGTTCTGTATATGTGCGCTTCATTAAATTTTATGCTACGAGCCGTAATAGCCCTACTGTTGTTTTTTTGTTTTGGATTATTTTGTCTACAGAAGGGCTTTTGGTCATCTTCATGTTGTTTTATTTGACTATTCTATATATATTGCGTAAAAAGAAAAAAGTATATTACATAATTAATAATCTCTTATCTAATGTAATTTTTAACTTCCTATGCTGCTGCAAAGGTTATGTCATTGAGTTCCTATACAAAGATATCCCTTATGTATAGAATTTGAAGATGAAAGAAGTTATTCTTGCCATTTGTGCCATCCTTCCCTACAAATTTTCCCTGTATACCCATTAGTTGATGAACTTTAGGGATAGCCAGTGCAGTAATAATCCTCTTTACTGAATCTGCCAGCAGCTGCTACCATGACAATGGTTAAGTAACTTAGCATCCCATACCATGAATAATTGAAAAGTTTACAAAATGTATTCTTTCTCTTAAAGTAGCTTCTTATACGCAAATATTTCACATGTATATAATAATATATGTATTATATTCATAATTGCATTGTAATGTATACATTTATATATAATCTTAGCTTGCATTTTGTATATATTTTTCTCAATGCACTCTGACTGGATCTTTTAATGTTACCCATTCTTCATTCAGTCTTAATATGTTCTGAATTTTGCTATGCACTCATTTTGTATATAATATTGTTGATCAAAAGATAATCATGTATTTTCTCTCTTTGAAATCAGGTCATTTATGAAAAGGGTCAGTAAATGAGTTCACTTACCTGGTGAAGAGATGGTAAATAAGTAATAAATACCTTTTGTGGGAATTTCCATTTGTGGCTATGTATGATCTAACAACCTCTGAGAGCTGTAAAATCCATTGATCTGATGTCCTTTTCATTCTTCCTCACTTACAGGTTACGGTCCAATCCTCCTATCTGATTCTTCTGCATACTATAGACTTTGGATCCAACTGTTGAGCTCCTTCCTTTACCCGTAATGCCCCACACAGTCCATATTGCCTCAGATCTCATTTGCCACCATCATGGCTAGATGTAGGTTCTGCTCTCGAGCATTTGTAAGGAAGCTTTCTTTATATATTTTCTAAAACTTTTATAGACCTCTGTCATAAACATTAAAACAATTTTTCCTTACTACCTCCCTCTTAGGTGTCGTTGGCGTTAGGGATATCTTGATCGTTTCTATTAATTCTTCTCTACTGATTTTTTTAGTAGTCTTTCATACCATTGTTGGTACTTTTCTTTACCTAATTTTTGATAAGGTATTTCTACTTATTACCATTGTTGGTAACTTTATCTTTCTGTATTCTTATTTGTTAAACAAAATAATTGGATTCTGTCTAGGTTATCTGCTAGTTTTTTCTAGCTACCATGTCTGACAAACCTATGGGTTTTAAAAAATGCACTTCTTGTGGGCATAAAATCTCAAACTTAGATGCCCGTGAGGAGTACGATTATTGCCTTGGTCCTGACCATTTAAATACAGACCTGTTCAGACTGCTCTACTTTTAATCCTAGAGTTTTGGCTGACAGGCATAATAAACTTGTATTGAAAGGTTTACTTCCTGCTACTACTTTTTTCGTGGCTCAAACCCCTTCATACTCCAGCAAAGTATCTTCTTTGGAGTACAAGAGAATGTCTCTACCGAAGTCCCTCAGGTCTTCATCGGAGTCTAGGGAAAAAGAAAGAAAGAGTATGGATTCAACATCTTCGGCTACGAAGTCTCATAGCCTACCCTCGGATCCAAAACCATCATTGGATCCAAAGGTTTTGGCTCCTATAGTCATTTTTCCTTCACCAACGACATCCACGCTGGCTCTTAAGACTTTGGATTGGAAGCCAAGTACATCTTGTAGGAGCTGTACTCCTGAGTACATGGTAAAGCCATTTTCACCCTACTTGCCTGCACAATTGTTTCAGACTTCAAAGAAACATTCCTGGCCCCTTCCACAGAGTCTTCTAGGTCCTCCTGAAGTCTATCAGAAGCAAATGTGGATAGAATGATGCGAAAATTTCTCAGAGCACAGATCCAGATCGTGGTCCTGCCAGCTCCATCCCCTACCGGATGCACGAATGTACTCTCAAGTCCATCCAGTCTCCTTCTGTAATCCAACCTGTAGCTTCAGAGCCCCAAGATCTGAAATCCCTGAGTGGTTTGACATCTAATCCGAGGAAAGTTTCCTCAGCCACTCAGACTGTTTCCCTGATGGGAACAGCTCTCAGAGCCGAAATGTTCGCATCTGATCTGAAGAGGTGGGTTCAACTCCAGTGTTGTCAGATCCATCCCTTCCCCTCAGAGTTGCGGCCGTAGATATTTCAGCTCTGACTCTTCCCTCGAGATGTGGATCCTGGGGTGGATGTGATCTGCTTTTCTCAGAAGCTTCACCTCTGAGTGAATGGGTTGGGGCTTTTCCTGGGCCCTTAGCCTCTGAAGTGGTGGAAAGGGCTTTTTCTCTCCAAAGAGAACCACCTTGTTGTATTTTGGATCCTACCCCATTGCTTCCATCAGTTCTGAACTCTGAGTCGGTCAGACGTATTCCACAGGGACAACCAGTTCCAACGAGCCTCCATACAGTTCCAGTAGAGGAGCTTCCCCTCTGTTCCAACACCTCTCCAGAATATCCCACGGAAGAGGTTCCCTCGAAGGCGACATGTGAAATGAGGCACATAGACTCCCCACTGGAGTCTCTCACTGATGACACTGATTTTGATGAAGGAGAAAGATCCCGCAGATCACCACCAGATAGCATCTGTTTTGGAGATAATCTAGAAATTCTGAAGCAGAAAGGTGGTTGGTCATCCCAAATTCCTTCTTCCAAAGAATTGGTGTTCTTGGAGGCTTTTGGTTCTGACCCATGTACATCTTAGGTCACCCCCCCAACAGATGAACTAATTGACCTGGTTTCCTGGTTTCCCACTGGACATGGAAGGAGCTGGATACTGTCGAGCCCATCCCCAAGTGCCCTGACAAGTTTTTGACACCACCTGCAGACATACCCCACTGAAGCAAAGGAGTCCCACTTGATGCTATGGTGGTGGTAGCAGCAGCCACGAAAAAAGAGCTAGCAGAACAGAGCTCTTCTGTTTATCTGCCTACCAGATAGTCTAGAGCATTAGACAGATTTGGAAAGCGAGTGTTTGCCTCAACTACCTTCGCCCTGAGGTCACCAAGCTACCTGCCATATTTTACTGGATTTCAGAGAGATTTGACTAAGGAACTTTCAGATACTCTCAGAGTCCATGTCTGTTGAGGATTCTGAAAGAACATCCTCTCAAATGGCCAGTCTTTCACATAGCTGAAGGTACCTTACAAGCAGCCGGTTCAGGCATCTCCATAAGGAGACGTGCCTGGATGTGACTGTTTTACCTTTGTGGAACCTTTTAAGACATCTTTTAGTAACACCCCATTCAGTGTCACTTCCTTCTTTGGGCCATCAGTAAAGGATACACTTACCCTTAGCGAAAAAGATGGAAAGACCCTGTCTGCCTTAGGGATCAAGATTTCTATGCCTCAGCGGACCTTTTCTAGGAACCAGAGAGGCAGTAAGAAAATGTGGTTCCATAAATCTCAGGGAACTTTCCAGGATTTGTGTGGGAAAAATTCCTCCAGAGGCAGAGGGGGGAAATTTTAATTTAATTTATTTATTTATTGACATTTGTTAACTAGGTTAGTCCAGCTGGGTGAGAAACCCTTTTTCAGTGGGAACTCGAGGAGAAAAGCTCTAGTTACAGACAGTTAAATATTACAAAAAATTAAATTTCATATAGAATCAGTAATGTATACATACTAGCTATACGAGTTTTTTTTCTTGTTAGGGTATGTACTCCAATGCAACTTTCAAAGCAATATATACAATGAATGAAGTGGTGGTGAAGTATGTGTGATGTGATATTCTAGGAAAGTTACGTCTGTACAGTGTGAGAGCTGAAATGCATGTGTGAGGTGGGAAGGTGTAGGAGGGGACAGAGTATGGTTCCTAAGGAAAGGAGGGTTAAAGGTAAGGAATTTAGGGTAGAGTAGGGTGAGGAAGTGTAGTGGAGTTGGGTAAGGTCATGATAGGTGCAAGTCTTGGTGTTTAGAATGTGGGTTCTCAGTTCTTTTTTAAAGTTCATATGGTGGGTAATGGAGCGTATGAGTGTTGGAAATTTATTCCAAGCTTGGACAACTGAGGATTTATATAGTAGTTTACCGACAGTTTTCTTAGGTTGGTAAATCATTAGGAGTTGCTGATTTGAGGTGCGGAGGGTACAAGTGGGAGTATAAGTGGATACTAAGGAGGAGACGGCAGGGCAGTATGATGGTTTGTATAGTGTGGAGTGTATGATTTGAAATTGTGGTAGTAGGAGTTATGGGAGTTCTAGCCATTGGAGAGAGTTGAGTGCAAGGCAATGGTGTGAGTTATAAGGAGAGTTAGTGACAAATCTTGCTGTTTTGTGTTATGTTTGTTGGAGTTTGGCCAGAATTGTGGACCGAATGTCAGTTAGGACTGGGGCGGTGTAAAGAAGGGAAAGGAGGAGAAATGCCTGAGCTAGGGAGAATCTAGCATTAGAGGTTAAGAATTTTCTCTTGTGATAAAGCATGCCCAGTTCCTGGTGTTTTTTTAATGCTTTGAAGGATGTGTAAGTTAAATTTAAGTTCATCATCTATGATGGCACCAAGGAGCTTTGTGTGGGAATCTGGTTTTATGTTGGTGTTATTGGAAGATGTAATGACAAAGGTGGATTTATAGAGAATGGGGGAGGAAAGGCAAGAGTTTTTTATTTTTTTTTTTGAGGTTTAGGATGAGTTGATTATCAGACAGCCACTTTTCTATTGATAGAAAGGCTTCTTGGGTAAGAGTATGGAGGTCAGAGATATTGTTGGAAGTGGAGATGAGAGTGGCACCGTCTGCATATTGAATTGGGGACAATTGTTTGCAGGATGTATGAAACTCATTTGTGAAAATGTTGAACAGGAGGGGACCTAAAATGGCTTGGGGGACACTGCATGTGACTGGAAGGTAGGGTGAGCAGGAGGAGAGCCATTGGACGGCTTGTTGCGTATGGGAGAGGTAGCTAGAGAGAAAGGTTAGGGCGGTAACAGGTAAATTGAGGTTGGTGAGTTTAGATAGAAGAATAAGGTGAGAGACAGTGTTGAAAGCTTTGGACAGGTCAAGGAAAAGACAGGATATGAGTTGGTTGTTGTCACAGGCCTCAGCGACAGTATGAGTAAAAGATGGTAGGGCAGTAGCTGTGCTGTGGTTAGGCCGGAAGCCATGTTGGGTGGGTGTGAGAAGGTTTTCCTGGAGGAGATAGTTAAGAAGCTGTGAATGAATAAAGTTTCCTAGTATTTTTGAGAGAGGGAAGAGGATGGCAATTGGTCTGAATTTAGATGGGTCAGTTGAGTTCCCTCCTTTGTGCAGTGGGATAGTGTAGAAGGATTTCCAAATGGCCGGCACTGTTGCTTCCTGAATAGATCTAGACATTGCTGTAGAGGTAGAGGAGGGCTGCAAAACCAGGGCTTTAGCGATTATTTTTCGGACAGGCCCTATCAGCACTCCTGAAGTGCTGCCAGACTCTCCTACTCTGGAGGCAGTCAGGGGTCAATTTTCTTTGCACCTGAACACCTGGTCAAACATGATAAAACATTTCCAGAGGTTATTGCATACAATTTTCCCTTGTTCCTAACAGTCAAAGGAAGAAACTTCCAGACTTTCCACCCAGTCAGAGGAAGGCAGCAGCACAAGAAATCCAGAAGCTGCTAAAAGTCATTCAGAAGGTCCCTGCAGACCAGATAAGATTTGGAACTTATTTGCTCTTCTTTTTAGTGCCAAAGAAAACAGGGGACCTCAGACCCATTTTGGATCTAAGCAAATTGAACCAGTATGTAAAGAAAGCGAAATTCTGAATGGTCATGGTTCAGTCCATTCTGAATTTTCTGCACAAGGATGATTGGATGTGCTCTGTAGATCTTTAGGACGCATACTATTATATCAAAGTTGATAGGCAATCCAGAAGATATCTCTGCTTTTGGCTGGGATCCAGTCATTACCAATTCAGAGCTCTGCCCTTTGGGCTCACCACAGCCCCCATGGTGTTTACCAAATGCATGGCAGTAGTCACAGCTCACTCGCAACTGAAGGGATTTCAGGTGTTTCCATATCTAGACGACTGGCTCCTAATTGCTCCATCCAGGCATCAACTTCAACATGCCAGGGACTGTTTGCTCCAGATTTGTGACTCTGGTTATTACAGTAAATCTTGCCAAATCAAAACTTGCACCAGTTCAGAGCCTGGAATTCATCGGGACAGTTTTATACACATCTACACAAATAGCTTCTTTGCATATCCACCACATTACTTCTATCAGAAATCAGGTTCAGGCTATTCTTTCTCATTCATCTCTCCCATCAAGGTTAGTGCTTCAAGCACTTGGGACAGTGGCAGCTGCCATAGTATTACTTCCTCTGGTACGCTCCTTTATGCGCTTCTCCAGTGAACTCTAGCTGTACAGGGGTCCATTCTACATTAACCCCTGTCTTTTCAAGTAAAACTCACACCAGTTTTCAAGTGACACACTTACTGGTTAATACAATCAGACTATCTTTTTTCTTGGCCGTCCATTTGTTCTACTGAACCCAATAGCCACAGTGACCATGGGCACTTCTCATCTGTGGTGCGGGGAGGGGGGGCATTTCTTGGGGAAAACTGTCCAAGGCATGTGGTCCTCTAAGAGACCAAGCTGCATATCCGTGTTCCTGAAATGAGAGCAGTCCTTTTAGCATTGCAGACATTTCAAGATGTTCTTCCCTTGGCGACTATTACAGTTCAGAATGACAACATGTCTATAGTCTGGTACATCAGCAAGCAAGGAGGATCCCAATCTTACCCCCTTTGCAAAGAGGCCATGATGGTTTGGGAATGGGTGATCTCATCACACTGCTTTCTTATTGTGACACACATCCCAGGGAAAAACAACATGCTTGCAGACAAACTAAGCAGATCCATTTTGATGCCTAATGAGCATTCTTTCAATCAATTGGTAGCAAACATGATTTTTAGGCATTGAGCCCAACCTTGCTGCAACCTATTTGCCACTCCTGTTAACAGCAAATGCAGCAAGTACTTTGCTCTGATTCTCATTGGGAGTCACCGAGAGATGCTCTTCTTCACGCTTGGCCCTCGGGTCTTCTTTATGCTTATCCTCCTCTTCCCCTGATTCCAAGATTTTTGTAGAAAGCAAGCAGGCTGAGGAGCTCAGTAATCCTCTCTGCCCATTTCTGGCCTCGGCAAGTATGGTTCCCCTTTCTATGTTCTCATCTTTGTTATCCTCAATGGATACTGGAACCCACTCAGGATCTCCTTACTCACTCGTCAAGGATTCAGCACTCCAACATTCAGGCTCTCAAGTTGACTGCATGGTTTCTCCACTTCCAGTAATAATTAGACAGTCCAGGCTTTCTTCCCCAGTTCATGACATTATTTTGTCTTCTCAAAATGATTCTACCAAAAATGATTATAGAAGCAAGTGGAAACGATTCTCTATTTGGGCATCAGATAAGGACATTGATCCATTTTTTTGCACCAGTTTCATCTGTTCTTTAGTTTTTGACAACTCTTTTCAAAGATGGTGTTAGTTTCTCTACAGTTAAACTTCAGTTGGCAGCAATTTCAAATTTCCACACAGGGAATAAATATTTTTCCTTAGCTTCCTGTAGACTGTGTAAAGCTTTTATGAAAGACATTTTTCTGCTAAGGCCTCCATTAAAGGATCCCTCATCACCTTATGATCTTACTGTAGTACTTGAAGATTTGACACAAAAACCCATTGAACATTCAGACAAATCTAAACTAAAATTTCTGTCCTCAAAGACAGCTTTCTTGGTAGCTATAACTTCTGAAAAAGAATTTCTAAAACTCCAGGGTCTTTCAGCAAAAAATCCTTACATTATTTTCCACAAAGATAGGGTTTCTCTGCAGACTAATCCTTATTTTTTACCTAAGGTAGCTTCTGAAAATAACATTAACCAATCCATTCACTTGCCAATTTTCTTTCAAAATTTTGCAATTAAAGGAAACTACATGCTACACTTCCTTGACATACACAGGCAATTACGTTTTTATCTCCACCCTCCTTAATGTTCACAGACAATTACATTTTTACCTCCACAGGACAAAACAGTTTGTTTATTATTTATTTATTTAACATTTGTATGGATGGAAGGGAAGTTGAGGAAGAATGAAAATGGACAACACAAATGCTTATAAAACTAATGTTGTCCTTTTCATTCTTCCTTACTTATGGGACAGAAGCCCCAGCTACGTAAACTTTAATTTTTATAAACATAAATATTTATTTCAGAAAAAAGGTAGCTGCTCTGTGGTCGAGTCTCCCGTCAAATAACAAGGAGTAAGTGGAAAAAATACACAGGAGAACTGTATGGCAGGGCAATATGCTCCGCATAAAATGCGATGGAAAGTTTTAAGCAGTTTCAGTAACATACAATGTCAGCTGTGCAAAATACACAGACACTCCGTATGGAAACGGCAATGTAGTCCAAATATATGATGCATTGGTCGGAATAGTAGGCAGTTTTCACTTCACCAATAAATATTCCAGGAACGATGTAAAAAGCCAAATTCTTTTAATAATTCAACAATATGGCAAGCGCTTTCACCCAAAAGGCTTCCTCAGGCCAAAAACAATAATTTTAAAATCACTGGTATAAATACATCAATTAATAATGACATCACTTCCTTTTAGTCATTTAACAAACAACATCTAAAATTGACATGATAAAAATACGATAAAATTAACTTTGCATTTAGCTAATATTTATAGATATGCACTATTGGAAGGCAATAGTTAAATAATTTTATATCAAAGGGCTTTATAAGCTCATATTCTAACCCTTATATATACACACATTAAAAACAATACCTGAGTGTCATCATTCAATGTAAAGTGTGTAAACGCAAACACAAAAATACATTATAACTTACTAGTGCTAACTCAAATTGGAAAATATTATAAAAATATCATGAGAAATGGCTATATTTAGGTTCTAAGCTTTTTGCTGCTTAATTTCTTAACCCCCCCCCCAAAATACTATCTGTACTGCTCGTTTCCCCACCCTTTCCTATACTAGAATAGTCCGGATCCCAGATCTGCTGGTTTTAGGACTTTAGTCTGTGTTTCTGAGTGGTCCAGACCTTGTTGTGGTAGTGGGAGGTCTTTCTGCTTATCGGTGAGATCGGTAAGCATTAGAGCAGCCTATCTGTCGCAAGAGGAGTGGTTTCCTGTTCAGAAATTAACCTTATTGGCCGTTATGCAGAATAAACCTCCGGTAACCACCACGGCGATAGTCTTGTATAAACAGCAAAATCCAATGCGAGCCAATAAGTAAAAATTCAAAAATGTATTGAGCCGTATTGAAATAATAAAATAGTCTAAAAGTCCTGACAAAGTAGTCTTTACAAACTGAATAAGCGCTTTCGGCTTCTAGCCTTCATCAGATCGTAAAGTTTTAGGACTAACATTTGCAATTTTATAAAAGAAGAAAACCAATGAAATCTCAACATTAGGAATAATTTGCATCTTAGCTTCATTAATTTGCATTATCAATTGGTTATAATGTATCTAATCAACTTGTAGAAAAGACTACTTGTAGCCTATCACAGAGATTCAAAGTGATTCTATGTTCTAAAATTTGGCGCCAAATTTATGCTAAAACAGTTGATGTTATGTGATCCTATCTCGCCTACATTCTGACTGATGGGTTCGGAGCCGATCCTCGGCTCCGACTCGGCACGCTTATGCCAAAGAACGAAGTCTCTTATTGGCCGAGCTTACTATATCCCAGGATGCACCACTACCAGTCCCCCAGATCTCGTTTGCCGCTAACAAGCAAAGACGTGGTCTCGAGCTTGGCTGAGCTAAGTAGTGTTTTTTCACTTACTTTCCTGTCAGGGATTTCCTAAAATTCAACAAAAAGCTGTTTTAACAGCTATCTCATGTTTTTTGTGTATGAGTGAATATTTTTTGTGGTAAATATTTGTGTGGTGATTGTGTATTGTCTGACTAGAGGTCCCATTTGAGTTGAAGGGCCTTCCCCTGTCAGTCCGTTGTCTTTCAAGTCCCATTTATTTTTAGGGGTTCTTGGATCCTTTTAGTCATACTTTTCTATTTGTGACAGTCCTTGATTTAAAAAGAAAAGAATTTTTCTGTGATAGTTAGTGTGTTTTGTCTTTTGCTAGTTATTCACTAAATTGGTTGCCATAATGTCACAGGCTCCTAGGCCTTCAGGTTTTAAGAAGTGCACTAAGTGCAGTTTCAAGATGTCAATAACAGATGACCATTCTCTCTGTGTGTACTGTTTGGGCGCCAAACATTTGCAGGAGTCCTGTAGTGTGTGCCACGCGTTTTCCTCGAGGGTCCTCCAAGAGAGGAAAAATAAACTTATTTTAAAAGGCCTTATTAAACCCTCATTTGAAGAGGCTTTAGCTTCCTCTCCTTCTCCTGCAAAGAAGAAAAGGGCGTCGGCTCCGACCAGCCCGTCAGAACCGACCGCCAAAAGACATAGGCAGGCTTCTCCTTCGGCTCCACGGACTTCGGAGCCGAGGGCGGAACGGTCTGCCTCGATGCCTCCAGCCTCGACTCCTCTGGGTTCGGAGCCGACAGCTGGGGCCTCGAGAGGCGGGTCATCTTCATCGGCTCCACTGATCTTGGAGCCGATGAAGGTTGTCCGCTCAGACACTTCCTCCTCGGTGCCGAAGCCCTCTTCGGCACCGATGGAAATTGGTTTGGACACTCCGTCGGCGCCGATAATTATCGAGTCGATTCGGAGCCGGTCCCCTAGTCCCTTGGAGCCGTTGGAGAGGCCTACTCGGACCCGTTCGGTCTCTTCCAGGTCATCAAGGATGTCAGATTCGGACATAGACAGGGTACTCCAAAGACTTTTCCAGTCCCCAGTCTTTCAGAAATTTGTTTCGGCTCCGACCCAATTGGCTTCGAGCCGATAGCCCATTCCATTGCCATTCCTCCTCCGACCGCTCCGGCTCCGTTGGAGCAGGTGCTGATGGAGCCAGTAGAGATCCTAGGGTCGGCTCCGACCTTTACTCCAACCCGGCCTTGGTCCGAGTTTAGCCCACGGACTTCTTCGGCCGGGCCGGGTGACGTTTGGGACCAATGCTGTCGGTTCCAAGCCTCCTTCTCGGTGCCGGCGCGGGACTTCCGTCTGCTATCATGGCTCCGGAGACTGGACTCTCCCAGGATTCTGGGGTCCGGCCTTCAGAGCTATGAGGAGTGCCTTGGCCAAATCTTCGGCCATCTCTATGGCTTTACCGGCACCTTCCCTGGGCATGGAGACTGGGTCTTTGGCAGTTCCCCTGTCTCTAGGCAGCGGAGCCCGGGCCTGAGGTTACCCCACTGGGGTTCCCCTCCTCCTGAGGGTCTTCGGAGTTGTCTTGGAGGAGCCCCAAGGAAGAGATCGTGCAAGAGGAAGCACGTGGACTCCCCCGATGAGTCTCTTACATCGGACACTGATCTTGATGATGCGGAGGGGTCCCCAAAGTCGTCCTCGGATGATGTCTCATTTGCAGACATTCTAGAGATCCTTAAACGAGGCGGCTGGAATTCCAAACCCCCCTCCGCTGATGAGTCAGTGTTCCTCAAGGCCTTCGGGGCTCAGCCCTCCGCCTCCTGGGTGTCTCCGCCCTTCGACGAGCTCCTGGATTTGGTTTGTCGGAGGGCATGGGAACATCCAGATACTGTGGAACCAGTGCCTTCTCGCCCTAACAAATTTTTGTCTGCCCCACCCGAGAAGGAGTTCTTAACGAAAGGCGTGGCTATAGATGCCATAGTGGTGGCATCTGCTACCCAGCAGGACGTGGCAGAGGCTTCAACGTCCGTTCATCCTCCTAATAAGGAGTCTAGGAGCATGGACCGCACGGAAGCGCACCCTGACTTCAGCGGCCTTTACTCTGAGGTCCCTGAATTATTTGGCACATTTCACCAGACTACAGAGGGATCTGGTCAAGGAGCTCTCAGACTCCCTCTCAGGTAACCTACCTGAGCAGCTAGCCCAGTCGGTTAGCTCTCAGTTGGCTATCCTTACCTCGATTTCTAACTCGTCCATGAGGCTCATTTCATATGCGGCCGAAGGGGCGGGCAGAGCGGCAGGCACAGGCGTGGCTCTACGAAGACAGGCCTGGCTCCGTTTGTGTCATTTCGCGGAGGCCTTCAAGTCTTCCTTTGCCGACGCTCCCTTTGATGGGTCCTCTTTGTTTGGACCCAAGGTAAAGACACTCTTACCGCTGTGAGCAGGAGGGAAAGACTTTATCTGCCGTAGGAGCACGATTTTCCACTCCCTTTCGGCCTTATCCCAAGGCTAAAAGAGGAGGGAAGATGTGGTTCCGCAAATCACAGAAATTCTTTCCTCAACAGCAGGAAGATTCCCCTTCCAGAGGCAGAGGACGGGGAAATTTTTCTGGGAGATGCCGTCCCAGTGGCGGCAGAGGCCCCCGCAACACTGGAGACCGCGAGTCCTTTCGTGGCTCTTCAGCCTCCCACACTCCATGAGGGATTGCCCGGCTGTGCTGCTCGGAGCCAGTCGGGTGCCGTTGCCAAGCACCTAAAAGCCTGGGAGTCTATTACTCAGGACAGATGGGTGCTTCAGATTATTGCCGGAGGTTACACCATTCCCTTCACACGCCCACCCCGTCCGTCGAAAAATCCCGGACCCACCACCCAGTCAAAGGGAAATTGCAGCCGTAGAAGCTTCAAAGCTGCTAGAAAAGGAGTCATCCAACCGGTCCCCACAGACCAGATCGGATCCGAAATTACTCAAGGTTCTTTTAGTGCCAAAAAAGACAGGGGACCTGAGACCCATTTTGGATCTCAGCAAACTAAACCAGTCCGTCATGAAGTCCAAATTCCGAATGGTCACTTTACAATCCATTCTCCCATTGTTGGAGAAAGATGTTTGGATGTGCTCCATAGATCTCAGGAACGCCTATTATCACATACCGATACATCAGGCGTCCAGGAGGTATCTGCGCTTCAGCCTGGGAGACAGTCATTTCCAATTTTGTGCACTGCCCTTTGGTCTCACCACAGCCCCCAGGGTGTTCACCAAGTGTTTGGCAGTAGTGACTGCTCACCTGAGGAGTCTCTGATTCCAAGTGTTTCCCTATCTGGACGACTGGCTCCTGACTGCCACCACCAGGCATCTACTACTAGAGAACCTACAAGCCACCATCTCCCTGGGTGTTTCCCTGGGAATTACATTCAACTGGTCAAAGTCTGTCTTGCTGCCTTCTCAGCGCATAAGATTCATAGGAGCAGAGATAGACTCAAAATTAATGCGGATCTTCCTTCCTACCGAAAGGATACAAACATTACAAAATCAGGTCCGAGCCCTGCTTCTAAGATCCAAAGCCCCAGCCAGGATGGTCCTGCAACTTTTAGGTTCAATGTCTGCCACGGTTCTCCTAGTTCCTCTGGCAAGGTTGCACATGAGGATTCTCCAGTGGCTATTATCGACACAATGGTCTTTTCAAGATCTCCCCCTCAATCATCACATACTGATTACAGAAAGCGTGCAAACGGGACCTCCGCTGGTGGCTTCTGCCATCCAATCTGAATCAGGGAAGACCCTTTGTTATACCCCTCCGGTGCCCACCTTGACTACGGATGCCTCCCCGGCGGGGTGGGGGGGCATTGTCTGGGCAGGTCAGTTCAAGGTTCTTGGCTTCCCAACGAAACATTTCTCCATATCAATGTGTTGGAAATGAGGGCTGTACTTCTGTCCTTACAAGCCCTCCACAAGTTTCTCCCTCAAGGCATTATCGCCATCCACACAGACAACATGTCGGTGGTCTGGTATCTAAACAAACAAGGAGGGACCAGATCTTACCCCTTTGCAGAGAGGCCATGAGGGTGTGGGAATGGGCAGTGGCTACCAAGCGCTTCCTGGTAGCGACCCACATTCCAGGCAAATCCAATGTATGGGCAGACAGACTGAGCAGGACTATTCTCTCTCCTCACGAGTGGTCTCTGAACGAAACAGTAGCAGCTCAGATTTTCAAAAGATGGGGGATTCCGTGCTGCGACCTGTTTGCAACACCACGAAACACGAAGTGCAAAAGGTTCTTTTCCTTGACCCCGCGTCAAGGGGAGACAGCTACGGATGCTCTAGTCCAACCTTGGCCAACAGGACTGCTTTATGCTTTTCCTCCGATTCCACTTCTCCCCAAAGTCATCCAGAAAGCTTCCCAATTGGGGTCCACAATGATTCTAATTGCTCCGTACTGGCCTCGTCAGGTATGGTTCCCCTACTTACAGAAATATACTCTGGACGGTCCTTGGTTCTTGGATCTAATTCCGGACCTTCTGGTTCATCAGTCGGGACAACAGCACCAGTCCCTTCACACTTTGAAATTAACAGCTTGGCTCCTCCACTTCCGACTATAGTCAGAAATCACACCTTGGACCCGGAAGTTATTCACATTTTATCTTCAGCCCACAAACCCACCACTAAGAAGTTGTATCACAGTAAGTGGAAGAGGTTTGCTATCTGGGCTCAACTCAGAGGCTTAGACCCTATTACTGCCCCGATACCAGAGGTCTTGAAATTTTTAACATCCTTGTTTAATCAAGGATCTTCAGTCTCTACTATTAAAGTCCAACTAGCAGCTATCTCCAAATTTCACGATTCCACAGACCCACTGTTGATGAGCAGCAGATTATGTAAAACTTTCATGAAAGGTGCTGTGCTCTTAAGACCCCCAATTTTTCATCCTGCGCCTCCGTGGGATCTTGATTTGGTACTTCGTGCCTTAACATCTTCCCCCTTTGAACCGGCTGCTACATGTGAGTTGAAATATCTGTCTTGGAAAACTGCCTTCTTAATTGCAATTACCTCTGCAAGAAGAGTTTCAGAACTTCAAGCCCTATCTATCAAACCACCGTACTTGATTTTTCACAAGGATAGAGTATCACTTAGACCTAATCCATCTTTTGTCCCAAAAGTTTGCTCTAATCTCTGTCTCCAACAATCTTTAGAGCTACCAGTTTTCTTTCCAAAATTTTCAAACAAAGTGGAATACACCTTCCATACATTGGATGTTCACAGGCAATTGCGCTTCTATCTAGATAGGACTCAGCAAATTCGGAAAACAGATCAATTGTTTGTGTCCTTTTCAGATAATAAACTGGGTAAAACCATCACTAAAGCTACTATTGCCAAATGGATCAGAGATTGCATAACTCAAGCTTATTCCTCTTCAAATAAACAACTTACAACATCTGTCAAAGCTCACTCTACTAGAGCTATGGCTACCTCTATTGCATTCCATTCCAAGCTCGCTATTTCTGAGATTTGTGCTGCGGCTACTTGGTCCAACCCGCACACTTTCATTTCCCACTATAAATTGGATGTGGCATCTAAAGGACGAGCATCATTTGGTTCCACGGTACTCAGGAGTGTTTTCCAATGAGCCACCCAGGATTTAGGTGCTAGGGACGCTGTCCCATCAGTCAGAATGTAGGCGAGATAGGATCACATAACATCTTTTAGTTATGTACTCACCATAACTTCAGATGTTTGGGATCCATCTCGCCTACATTCCTAATACCCACCCTCCTTCCCCCTGCCTTGGAGATCAGAAGAGATTGAACGGTTTGGGTTCTACTGTTTTTATCTTGTATCATCTGTCAATGTTATATAAGCAGTGCATGCGTGTGTGCATGTATGCGGACAAACTAGATCTGGGGGACTGGTAGTGGTGCATCCTGGGATATAGTAAGCTCAGTCAATAAGAGACTTCGTTCTTTGGCATAAGCGTGCCGAGTCGGAGTCGAGGATCGGCTCCGAACCCATCAGTCAGAATGTAGGCGAGATGGATCCCAAACATCTGAAGTTATGGTGAGTACATAACTAAAAGTTTGTTCCGTTCTTTGCATTGGCTATGCAAGCACAATGCATTCATTGGAATGCCCATTCAATTTCTTCAGTTTGGCAATGCAATGTTCATATATTATATTTCCAATGATCAATTGATCATGAAAAGTCATAAAATACCAATATAGCATGTAAATCCCATGTGTTAATCGTCCTTTAACTTTAAATGAAAATATATAATGTATACTACTCAAAAGTAAACATAACCATACTTCGGTTCTTTCAAAATCAGGAAAGCTGCTAGATCTGACAGCAACAAATATCCAATGTCTGTCACATCACTTCGGTCAATGCTCATGTATGAAAAGTAAAAATAAAATATGAATAGGTGACAAAAAATGTTATATCTATAGCTAGCAATGTGCGCTCATCCACATGATTTGCGGGGTCAAAGCGTATCATGCTGCTACACTCTTTGTCATTTTGAGTAACGGCAAAGGCATAAACCAACTATAATCATAAAATAATAAAATAATTTTCCTATATTCATTATTGCGCCTCTCTCAAATTCTCACTATAATCACATTAATCACAAAGCATTATAAGACATAATCCTTCCAAATCAATCATAGTGAGCAAATCAAATTCAAAAATTCTTCAACAAAATCAAGCAAAGAACTAAAACATCATTTGTTTTTTGCAATTCCTAAGTAATAGAAATAAAAACATAAACATTAGAAGCTAAAGACAGCATGGTTCACTTGCGAAAAAAACTATCCACTATTGGTATTCTCAACTAATGGCAGCCAATAGTATTGTCAAAAACCTATATGGAACCAATCAATACGTTAATAGGAAGAGCAAATGTTTCATGCTATCTAGAAATAAAATTATTATCTCTTAGTCAGTCCTTTCACATAGTGAATCCGCTTAACAGTGTTCTTTTTTGGGTCAATCATTTGTAAAATTAAGATGAAAAATACATGGTATTTTCCCTGCTTTATTGGCCGTTATGGGCTGATTTTTTATCCTTTTCAACTTTCTGAGTTAAAAAACCCTGTTTGCACATCGCACAGCACCACTTAGCTAGGGTTAAATTATTCCCGGTGCCATAAAGTTTGCTCTTCAGTTTTTCCCTTAGAACTAGCCAGATTCTTAATTTTAGCACTTGAATCTGCTTCTTCATGCTCAGCACTGCCTCAGAACTGTTGTAAGCATTAATTACTACAGCACTCAACCTTCCTCATTACCTAGTGGATGACAGTTTTTTGTACTCATCTTCTTCAGTTGCTTAGAGGAAAACCGCTGCAGTACTTACTTCCCTCACTTGTCTAGAGGAAAATAGTGATACCGAGGCATGTCCAAGGGACAGCTCCCGGTGTTCTCTTACCCAGGCATGTCCAAGGGACAGCTCTCGGTGTTCTCTTACCCAGGCATGTCCAAGGGACAGCTCCCGGTGTTCTCTTACCCAGGCATGTCCAAGGGACAGCTCCCGGTGTTCTCTTACCCAGGCATGTCCAAGGGACAGCTCCCAGTGTTCTCTTACCCAGGCATGTCCAAGGGACAGCCCCGGTGTTCTCTTACCCAGGCATGTCCAAGGGACAGCTCCCGGTGTTCTCTTACCCAGGCATGTCCAAGGGACAGCTCCCGGTGTTCTCTTACCCAGGCATGTCCAAGGAACAGCTCCCGGTGTTCTCTTACCCAGGCATGTCCAAGGGACAGCTCCCGGTGTTCTCTTACCCAGGCATGTCCAAGGGACAGCTCCCAGTGTTCTCTTACCCAGGCATGTCCAAGGGACAGCTCCCGGTGTTCTCTTACCCAGGCATGTCCAAGGGACAGCTGCCGGTGTTCTCTCCTGTCTACCTGATGAATATGGGCACCTTGGGGCAATGTAGTAATTGCCTCATGTACACTGACAACCCTCTCCTCCTGCCACCCAGCACTACAACCTGTGAGAGATGCATTTATCTAGCCAAACTGGAAACAAAGCTCTCTCAACCCAAGACTGAACTTGTCAGTCAAGAGGAGATGGTAAACACTTGCATCATACCACACTCATCACATAGTCCCACTAAACCTACACCACCAAAACCCGCACATAGATACACAAAAACATTTGCGGAGGCTTTCAATAATAATCTGCCTAAGCAACAGAGACCTTCAGAGCAGAAACACAAGCAACCTGCACCCCTCAACACAACACAAAAGACACATAACCCACAGCCTCAATATGCCACTCAACCACAGCCCATAATGCAAAACAGTGTACCCAACACATTAGTCATAGGTGACTCTATAGTCAGGCACACTGATGTTCCACTCACCAGGCTAGACAAGGAGAAGGTTACTGTTAGCTGCCTGTCGGGTGCCAGGCTCCGCCACATAACACATGCACTCAGGTCACTCCACAATAAGTACAAATATGACTCAGTCAGTGTCCATGTTGTTGTGAACGACCCGAGACATACCTCCCTGGACTACATGAAATGAGACCAGCTCTCCGATCTTGTAATCCAGGCAGGTATGACCAAAGACCTGAGTAGCATCCTACCTTTGCCCAGAATAATACCGCAGTACAAGGACAAAATGATTGACTTCAACAATTGGCTAAGCTTCTGGAGTCATTCTAAGGGGATCCAGTATCTGTCTGCCTGGGACAACATGGTTGACAGGCCATGATGCTTTGCCAGAGATGTCCTGCACCTGTCGCCCCTGGGATTCCAGATATTGGCTAAGGCTCTTTCCGACTCTATAGTGCCTTTCTTAGGCAAGGTTCAAATGACAAACCCACCACCGTAACAGGTACGGGCAAGCAAAAACTGAGGGTAATGCTACTTAATGCTAGAAATCTAAAGCTCAAAATGCATTCACCCGAGGCACTCCTTAAAATGGAGAACATCAATGACTGTGCAGTGATTGAAACCTGGTTCAAGGCTCCAGGGAGCACCCCTGCATTACCAGGCTATAACTCATACCATACCTTTCGGCCATCTAACCTGGACCGGAGCACCAAAGGTGGAGGTGTGTCCATATTCATTAAGGATATCCACACCTCCAAGCTAGATGCCCAACATAATGCATCCGAAATTATCCAAGTGCAACTAACTCTGTGCAAAACTGCAATCGAGATTGTAGCTTGCTGCAGATCCCCCACCATGCCCCAGGATTCCCATTCCTCTTTTCTTGATATACTGGAAAATATTAGGGTTCAACCAAACACCCTAATAATGGGTGATTTCATCTACCCCACCATTAACTGGGGAAACTACTCATGTACCAACTCCTTCGCCCAACGCTTTCTATAATTCATAAACTCTAATGCCCTGGGTCAACTTATCCATGCCTCCACCAGAGGCAACAATATCCTGGACCTAGTCATTACCAACATGAGTGACTGGTGTTCCACACCTGAAGTCAACTCTTCATTGGTCAGATCTGACTAAAAGCTAATCATCTTAGATATCCACATCCCGCTCCCACCCCCATTAAGGAAACCACTGTAAAAAATTTCTCTAAAGCCAACTTCATGCTTCTTAAGACAGAAGTGGTTAACTTCACGACACCCATGCAAATGGACAATATAAGATATGACTGCTGAATCCTACACAAATGCACTGTATAAGCACTTACACAAGTGCATGGATCGAGCTATCCCTAACAGAAACAAGACTCTGTCCTCCAAAAAAAGGAAGCCAATCTGATGGTCCCCTGCTGTAAACAAACTGTACAACAGAAGGAAGAAACTGTTGCAGAAGAGAGTAAAATCCCATGAGTGGAGGAGCTCCCTGGTCAACTTCAGTAAGAAGCTGAGATCCCTCATAAAAGCCTCCAAAGCTAGCTATAAAAACAAGATTGCCACTGATTCTAAGGACAGCCACAAAGCATTCTATAGCTATGTCAATAATCTCAATTGCAACACCCAGATCTGCTCTGAGTTACACCACAATGACACAAAAATTACAGAACTAACTGATATGGCCAACATCCTGGCTGATAGGTTCAGTACTCCCTCTCACCCCCTAAAGGGCCCATATCTATACCGGAAGACTGCAGAGCCCCTGCAATCTCAACTGCGCAGGTAAAAACTGCACTCTCCAAAGCCAAGAACACAGCTTCCATGGGACCAGACAACATCCCAGGCTGCGTTCTACACAAACTTCAGAACGAACTGGCCCCCCACCTAAGCACTATGTTCAGTCATAGCCTCACGTCAGGCTTTGTACCCACTGAATGTCACACAGCAACAGTGTACCACTCCACAAAGGGGGAGCCACCAAGGACCCCGGGAACTATTGCCCTATTAGCCTGACGAGCCTGGTCTGCAAGGCCATGGAACGTATCATCATGGAACTCATAAACAAAGACATTGGTAACCTCCAAACTCTGGACCCCACCCAGTTCGGGTTTGTGAAAGGAAGATTATGCCTCTTGAACCTGATAGACTTCTTTGAAACAGTCACCAAAGCAGTAGACATGGATAAGGCAGTTCACATGGCCTATCTTGACCTCGCCAAGGCTTTCGACACCATCCCCCATTCTGGAATTATAGATAAACTCACTAAACTTGGTATAAATCCATACGTCACAAGATGGGTTGCCAACTGGCTCACTGACAGAACCTACACTGTAAAAGTTGCAGACTCCAAATCTGACTTCAAACCAATGACAAGTGGAGTACCACAGGGTTCAGTCCTGGATCCTCTCCTGTTTGGTATCTACTTCTCCGAAGTAAGGTCTAACACAGAGGGCCTCTGGCTGATGAAGTTCGCAGATGATTGCAAATTAGGTGCCATAGCTGAGTCCCTAAATGACATGGACATTCTACAGAAGGGCCTCACTGAGACAGATGCCTGGTGTCAGAGCCATGGCCTCAAGCTCAGTGCCAAAAAGTGCATTGTCATCCCCTTTGGTAAAAACTCTGTACCCATGAACTACCACATAGGTAGCAGTCCACTTAACGCCGAAGGTGTGATAAGAGACCTTGGTACTCAGGTGGACAGTAGTCTCTCCTTTGATAATCACATTGCCACAGTAGTCAGGAAATCCTTCTACGTGGCACACCTTATCACAAAACGATTCTCATCCAGGAAAAGAGGTCATTGTTCCCCTCTACTTGGCTCTCATTAGACCCATTATTGAGTACAACGCCCCTTTCAGAATGTACCTCACAAGACATCTGCAACAGCTGTAAATGCCACAGAAGTACCTCACAAAGAGGATTATGGGTCTCAAACAGATGCCCTACGATGACAGTCTAAAAAACTCCAGCTTTACTCCGTAGCATATCGCCTATTCCGAGGTGATCTCTGGCTAACATACAAAGCTATGTCAAACCCAGAGCTGTTGGACATGCTACACCTAAAGAAATCCCAGTCCCTCCGAGATACACGCTCTAGGGACCTAAACCTTTTCACCACAATAAACAGAACATGCTGGAGGGATATATTCCTGTCCCAGAGACTTGCCATACTCTGAAACAAGCTAACTATCTATGTCAAGCAGAGTTCCTCACTAGCATCCTTCAAGAGAAATCTTGATGAGTGGATGGGAAATAGGAAATTCACCCTGGGGATCACTTCTGTGGCTCTGCTCAACAGGGGCCCAGGAAAATAACATTCTGGGGTGGCAAAAGTCAGGGAACTTGTTGGCTAGGCTTACATCGGCCCTTGGGCCAATAGCCTAGTACCTGCCTATGAATTTACAGTAGTACTTAGATATGCTACCAATACATGTAATCCTGTACAGATTACAGATGGAGGCAGTTCTGAGCACATTGTGGGTGCTTAGAAAATCACTCTTGGCTAATATCAAAGACTGAAATAATTATAATTTCATGAACTCTAATGATACCCTGACTTAGGAATGGGGTCCAATCCTGGAATGGTATTAGAAGCCCAGAGGACTTGGAGAAATTAAATCAAATGTCCCCATCTGTCTTCCGCTATCATCCTTGCTCAGACTCCCTTCCAGATCTACGTTCGAGCCTCTGGGGGCTTCTCATCATTATGATCTGCTGACCCTCACAGAAGCATTTTAGAGAGCCTGAGCTAGAATCTGCCTTTGCATTGCCCTCCTCAGAAATTTATCCACCAGTGATGTTTATGAAGAGGGCCTACAAAAACATATTACAATGACTCCCCACTGGAGACCCTCTCATGACAGACTCAGCTGATGGAGGCTTGTCTGCTTCCCCAGTTCCCTCCCCTGGATGATCCCAGGTTTGAGGAAATAATATAGGTAATGCAGGAAAAGGGGGGTGGTCAGTTAGTCCTCCCTCATCTTTGTAAAATGTTCTACAGGAGGTCTTCACTTCCCTCCCCTTGATTTCCTAGGGTATAACCCCTGCAGACAAGAGGGCAAGGCATATTTCAATGGAAACGTGACGAGAACCTAACATTGTGGCTCCCATACTGAGGAAACCAGATAATATCTTTACCCTTAAGGATTAGAACTATTGGGTCTCCTGTTAGGGTTTTTAATTACTAGGGTCATATGTTGATGTTCCAACACAGTGTTATTGACCACATGTCTGAAGATTTGGATTGTGTCTGATAAAGAGCCACAGACAAAGCTCACTAATCAGGCAGCTACTGACTGCTATTAGTAAATGCACCTTGTTTCTTGCTCATAATGTGGCAGATGGTGCAATGAGGGCAGCAGGTATCAGAGTGACCTTGTGCCATTACACCTGGTTCCCCTTTTTGACTTTTTGGAGAATTTCAAGATGTCCTTCTTGAATTCCAGTTTCATTGGTTCAGATGGCTTTGGATAGCAAATTAAGATAATTCAAGAGAAGAGCTAGGGGAAAGAACAATCCTTCAGAGGAAGGGGAAAACCCTCATGGCTCACAGTGGCTCTGTAATGCTCATTTTCTAGGACACAATAATTTGCATCAGATGTGGATCAAGAGCGGCAAGCAGCAATAAGGTTTTCAACAATCACAGAAGAACCAATTTGGTGGCAGATTTTGTGGAGGATACCAAATAAATTGTTAGAAATTCATACTCCAGCCAGGGATTTCACATCCCCGAATCAAGAGGGAACAGCAGCAAACTCAATGAGACCTTACTCAAATGCTGTACCCTGGAGACAGTTGGGGATTTTCTATCCCTCCAGCTACCAGTGTGGGAAGCCATCACATGGGATAGTTGGATATTGGATATATTATCCACAGGCTTTGTAATCCTTTTTCTTTCCTCTCCCAAGCCAAAGACCCTGCCCTTCATGATGCTCCATCCCATCAAATGGAGGTAGTCCTTCTAGAGGTGTTGTACCTGTTCCAGGAAAAGAGCCATTCAGAAGGTCGCACCAGACTAGAGAAGGTCCAGATTTTAACCCAAATTGTTTTGCATGCCCAAAAGACCAAGGCCCTCAGATTCATACTTTGCTTAAGTGGATTCATTTTTTGGCAGGGCAGTCCAGGATGTATTGCCACTGTGTGAGGACAGCTTTCATATAAAAATCCTGGAAGTGAATGTGGACCTCGTCACTTTGCAAGCATTTCAGGATTTTGTCCCCAGCAATGTAAACCTTGGCTCTAGGTGATTGCCACTGTTGAAGTGATGCCCCAATCCCATGTGTAAAGATGGGAAAAAGGAGTTGTGGATGGATGGATGAATGATTGCCATACACTGTGACACTATGACAATGGCATGATATATCAACAAGTAAAACAGAACTTATTCTGCTCTCCTTTTTGAGAGGCGGCAATATTATGAGAATAAGCAATGTCTACAGGCCACTCTCTGGTTACTGAGCATATTTCTGGACAAGCCAACTCCTTAATGGACATTCTTAGCTGGTGCTTGCTTATGCTGCATAAGCAGTCCCTCAGCTGAACAAAGTTTTTTCTCATGTCTGCCAGTGGGAGAAGCCTCACTGTGATCACTTTGTTTTCCCAGCTAACATCAAATGTAGTTACTTTTCCCTGAGTCCTGTTCTGGACAGTAGCCCAAGAACACTTTAGTCTAATGGGCTTCAGGTCTCTTTTATGCCCCCCCACACACACACACACAATTTCTGTTTTCCAAAGTTTCTTCAGAAAGCATAGCTGAAAAAAGACCCATATCATTCTCAGCACCATTTTGGCCTCAACAATTAGGGTTCCTCATTTATGTAACCTCATCTTCTGGAAGAGCTTCTCTAATTGATTCCATTCAGAACCTTGCTAACAGGGTTAGCTGAAATCCTTTTATTTCCTCTGAAGCCCAACATCAGGAAGTCACACTGAAACAAATGGATACTTACTGGTTTTGAGCCTTGGAAAAGAGAATGGATTACTTTACAGCTCCAGTGCCCTCAGATCTGGATTACCTTGCACACATTTTTTTATACAAGTCTTAGTTATGCTTATATCAAGGTCCACATGTCAACTATTTCAAATTTGCACCAAAGATTTTGAAACTCATCCTTAGTCATTTTGAAAGTCCCTCTCATGACAGACTCAGCTGATGGAGGCGAGTCTGCTTCCCCAGTTCCCTCTCCTGGATGATCCCAGGTTTGAGGAAATAATACAGGTAATGCAGGAAAAGGGGGGTGGTCAGTTAGTCCTCCCTCATCTTTGAAAAATGTTCTACAGGAAGTCTTCAGTTCCCTCCCCTCGATTTCCGAGGGTATAACCCCTGCAGACAAGAGGGCAAGGCATATTTCAATGGAAACGTGACGAGAACCTAACATTGTGGCTCCCATACTGAGGAAACCAGATAATATCTTTACCCTTAAGGATTAGAACTATTGGGTCTCCTGTTAGGCTTTTTAATTACTAGGGTCATACTAGGGAGCCACTGCCACTGTGGGGCTTGCATTTTGTGTTAGGAAAGCTGACTTTACCTCCTTTTGAGTTGGCTTCTAAGACAGAAGTAAAATATGTTTCCTTGAAAAAACTTTTTTGGTAGGCATTACATAAGGAAGGAGAACCTCAGAGTTTCTGTACTTGTGTGGCTTTATGCAAAGAAAGTTAGGTCCTGCAAAAACACTGTGTTCATGCCCAAAATATATTTGCAAATCTCAATCAGTCCATTAATCTTCCAGTGTTTTTCCTGAATAGTAAATAGAGGAGAATACTTTTTTTCACTGTTTAGATGTGCATAGATTATTGTATTTTTGTTTGGTTTGAACAAAAGATTTTAAAGAGGATTTTCAGATGCTCGTATTATGCTTCTACCAAGATGGGCTTGAAGGTCTCCAAACCAACTTTATCCAGATAGTTAGCAGAGTGTATTAAGTTTTGTTGCAAGAGATGTGATAAACAGCTGCCTTGTGAACTAAATACTCATTTTGTGAGAACTGTGGCAACTTTGCAGCTCTTCTTTGAAAAATAATTCTGTAAATGAAATTTTCTGTAGCTGTGACTTAAGCTTCTTTGAATTTCTTCTCAGGATCATGCAGTCTGGATGTGATCTTCAGGTCCAGGTCCTCCTTTGAAGCTGTAGTTATTTGGAGGATCCTTTCACGGTACCATTCAGGGGTGTTACTGGGGACTGTTGTCCTAATACTTGTGGTAGATGAACCAGTACATGTCTGATATGAACATTTGTAATAGATAATCATGGTAATGGTTCATCATCCTTAACATTCCTGCCCATTTTGCTGTAGAATAGTAGAAAGGGAGCCCTTCTTCAGAGTGCTTTAATTTTGTTATTTTGTTCTGTTTTAAATAGTTTTGCTTTTCTCTGCTTTTGAGCATCATACTCCAGATCTGGAAAGAAAGGGGCATGTTGGGCATTCTCTCATTCTGAGTCTGCAGTCTTCAGATGCTCTAGGATCAGAGCTATGAAAGACCTCTATAGATCTCACAGTTACAGAGCTATTTCTTATGAGTTCATGTCATCATACTGTTCTCCTTCAGGGAGCCTGAGGAAATGTAGATATAATGGGAAGCACTTAAATTATCCCCTAGAGTCTCCCATGCTGGATATTGTCAGTGGGAATGAGGTGATTTCTCCCTCTGTAATCAACATCTCAAAGTTTGGCCACATATTTTAAGTCAAGCAGTAGAAGGGATTTTCTCCATCCTGCACCCCTTTGTCTACAGAATGTTTTGTTAAACTTTTTTCATTAAGGAAAACTTAAGAATATACTATTTAGTCAATAACAAGGTCAGAAACTCCAGCAGGTATAATAGAATCAACACCATAATAGTAACAAATTTATAAATCAACAGGGAACTGCATACCAGAGTTTTCTGAAACAAAGTTTTCCCACGAAGACCATTTTAAACTAGCCTGGTCAGGTATAGAGAGCTCTGAATTAGGTAGTTCATTCATTAAAGCTAATAGATCTGTAAATGCTGGAGGTATAACACATTTCTAGTGCCTGATAATATATTTCTTTGCTATGATAAAGTGTAAGCTAAGTAATCTAAAAGCTGGTGATCCTATAGGAAAACAACAGTTAAATTATCAAAAATTAAGTTCCTTTCATTGAATGTTGCAATACCTGGCCACAGCCTATCACAAATAATCTGCAACATCCACCTAAAGTTGTTAAGTAAAGGACATCTCCAGAAAACATGAATCCAATTCCCAGTGTCTCCTGAAAACAATGCCAGTATGAAGGAAACACACCAGGAAACATCCTGGATAACCTGGAAGGTGTATAAGAATATTTGAGCTAACACTGCCAGCCAAAAAAGCTAAATTTCTGTGAGCAGGTAGTATTTATGTGGCTCAGTAAGATATTGCTCCAACTGATGTCAGTAAGTTCCATACCAAGTTCAGTCTCCCACAGAACGCTATACTTGTTGGTTATGCTGGTCTTTAGAGGAAATAATTATTGGGTAAGTTAGACTGATTACTCTTCCTTTGTTTGCTGCTCCATTCCTGGTGTTAATTAACCAAGTTATCCAAGGCAATCAATTATCTTTACCAGTAGAAAAAAAGTATATTATTCCTTAGCGTGTTAATCAATTTGTTACATGTATCAAAATGTTCCTGGTTGGGAGTTAAATTGCATACTGAATTGTTCCCAAAAAATTAAACAAGGACAGAACCTATAACTTTGTAGTTGTTAGGTTTGTCCATACTCCCCCAAAGCGGGAGCATTTAATGGGAATGAGATCCAGAACCCAGCTCTTGCTTGCCGAATATGAAAACCTGCAGTAACAGACACTACTGTCATAGTCAGGATTTTGGAAGATCCATGAAAAACTTTTCACCTCTGGCATATAGACGTTCAGATATTCAGGGAGCTGCACTTGTAATATATGATGTAATGGCACACCAATGTGCTTGCTTATTTAGATTGATATACTCCCCAAAGTTCTTTATCCTAGAAGGTAATGCATACAATTCAGAATCTGGGAGGTTCAAGCCCCTGATGTTTCCAAAAAATAATTTGATGAGGCTTTTCACTCTCTAGACACAATGGGGGTTGCCAATGGAGCATAGGATGATTTCCTTAGTCAGAGGCTTGGAAGGACCCCAGCATGGTTTCTCTGATCCAAAAAAATAGACCATATTCTCCAACCACTTCTAGACTGGATCAGTCTTCAGTAAAGGTATGCATTGTGGATTCTGTCTTTGCTGTGGAAGCTCTTAAGAGGGTATCTGTTCTCCTGAGTGCCATGATCCACCACCCCAAACAAGGAGTTCAGGTCTCTGGATTGATACAGGAAGCATGTGCGTGAATCTTTCATGTTTACACTTACAGTGGTCAGTTATTCATAGGTGTTTACTAGGCTAATGACCACAAGAGCCTTTTTAAGCCTCGCCATGCATGCCAAATCTCTGACAAGTTCTGATACCCTTGATAAGTGTAAGCATGGGTCTGGGAGATGAACCATTTACAGGTTACTTATGTCCATTAGAGACAAAGGCACCAAACCAGGGATAGATTTCCAGTTTCCCGTCCAGTTGTCCAAGTTGCACTTGAATTAGATTAGGGAGGAACTCTGCTTCACTTGGATGGGGAGCCTGTTCCATAGATTGGGTAGTCTATGGGATATATACCTCTCTCTCCAGCAGGTGCTATTTATATCACAGGCAAGGTTTAAGTCTTTAGAACAGGTAATTCTGGTGCTATTTGTTTTGTGGATGTGCAAGAGATCCATTAGAGTGGGGTCTGACAATGCCCTGTATGCCAGGTATAGAGAAAACATGGGTCTCTTTACCGCTAGTGTCACAGTCTCTAGACATTACACTGAGCTTTGCAGTTGAAATCTTCACAAATTCTGACTTTCATAGTATGTGATGTAGACCATGCCAATTGCAGAGTCAGTTTGCCTTAAGAGAGAGAACTCTATGAATGTTGTTCTGCAAAAATCTTCAATACTATCTCACTTAGGATTCAGAGCCCTAGAACTGATGGCAGCCACCATTTTCGTAGCTTGCCATACTAGATTCCACATGAGAGTTTTTCAGTGGTCTCTTGAAATGCCATAGTGTCTGATCTTGAGCAGTCTGACTTCCCAAATCAGGATTTCCAGCTCTTACAAGGTCTATATCCTTTGCTGTATGTCCCCACCCTTTTTCTGGGCATCTCTTTTAACATTCCTATCCATACAGTGACTGTCACAACAGACACCTCAGTTGTGGGATGAGGGGGGCATTGTCAGGAGAGGACCATCTAAGAAGAATGGTCAGGAGCTGCACATCTTACCCTTCAAGCCTCTCACACAAGGCGCTTGTGCCATTCACTTGGACAATATGGTCATGATCATGGTGTTTAAAGAAAAAAAAAACAGGAAAGAACCCCATCCTATCCCAACTGCAATGAGACCATGTAGGAATGGGCTGTATTGATAAACCACTTTCTGGTAGCAATTCATATTCTGAGTCAATCCAGTTTTCTGGCAGATGGACAGTGCCTTGTGATGCTGCATGAGTGCTCCCTAAGCTTGTTGTTGACATGGAAAATCTTCTGGTGCTGGGGAAGCCTCATTATCACATTTTTGCATCCTTGAGCAACTCAAGTTGAAACCACTTCTTTTCTGAAATATTTGTTCCGGGGAAGCAGCCCAGGGGTGCTGTAGTCCAGAACTGGCCTGGGACTACTGTATGCATTTCCTTCCTTCCCTGTAATCCATTAAGCTCATACAGAAAGACAAAACTAACAACTCCAAGGTCTTTCTCAAACTCTCTACCTGTTATAATAGTATAGCCAGATTCATTACTGCTACTCCCCTCAGAACTCACCACTGTCTCAACCTCAAACAACTAAATTGGCTAGAGCTAAACAACCACCTACTCTACCAACAATTAGTTGTCATTCATAAGACCCTTCATTTCCCTGATAATACTCCTAGCCTGGCAAAACTGATTTCTCCTTATAAAAACCTAGCCACACTTCACTCTGCCAATAAACTCCTAGTATCCTCAACTAAATCATACAATAAAGCTGGGGATGCGTTATTTTCAAATTCCATAGGTAAACACTGGAATCAACTCCCTCAAGAAATAACTAATCAAGACTCTACCTCTCTGTTCAAAAAACATATCAAAGAACATCTTAAAACTCAATGGCTATGTCCTTGTACTAATCCCGACTGAAAGTATGTCTCCTCACATCTAATTTTTCTACCCATCCCCCTTCTGAGCTCCTAACTTACACTTTCTATTGTTGAGAGTTACATCTTAAAAGTATGCCTCCTATTAGTCTAACTTCAGTATTATGTTTTTATTTTTAACTTGTTGAACTCATCTTATAAGTATTTAGATTTTATTTTGCAATTCTCTTTTTTACCTTTTATATTTTTATTCAAAATAATTTTGTTGTGATATATCATTGTTTGTTTTGCCTGTACTGGAGCTTTTCTCCCCGGGCCTCTACTGTAAACGGATATATATCCAGTTGGACTAGCCCGGTCAACAAATGTAAAATAAATAAAAAAATAAAAATAAATAACTTCCTTTTGGCTCTGGCAAATTTGGTTCCTGCTCTTATGGCTTCATCTTCTGGAGAAGCACACTGGAGACTCTTCAGATTATTGCTTAGTCTGTCTAGGAAACGTCACGTGGACTTTCACCCCTTTAGCCTAATTCCACTGATGGCCAGAGACTCTGCTTACACTCCAAGAGTTGCCCAAATTCTTACCTCTGAGAGGCCCAGCATGAGAAAACTTCTAAAGAAAAGTGCCATAGATTTATAGTATATGCAACTGCCAGGGACATAGCTCTCTGTTAACGTCTCTTCTAGTTGTTATTGATTACTTATCTCAAATCTTTGATTCGGGTCTTAGTTCTTCTGTAGTAAAACTGCATCTTTAAGCTATATCTGTTTTCCACTAAAGCTTCCACTACAATTCTGTGGCTTTTCTTAAGGCATGCAAACCATTCCTTAGAGGCATTTTCCTTCCTAGGCCACTGTTAGAGTCCAGTGCCTCCCTGTGACCTAAATATTTTGCCACACAAATTACTCTGCCTCCTTATGAACTGGCATCATGAAGACCTTCCTTTTGGTGGCAATTACATCAGCTAGACAAATATACCAGCCTCATGCTTTATGCATTGATTCTCCATATCTGACCTTCCATAAAGAAAAGATAACACTTGAAACTGACCCAGCCTTTTCACTGAAAGTGGCTGCTATAATCAGTTTAAAATCAGTCACTCTCCTGTTCTTTTTTCCAAACTTTTCCAATAAAGGTGAATATCTCTTGCACTGACATACAACAAGCAATTGGGAGTCTACTTGCACAGAAGTCAGGAGTTCAAAAGAGATAATCAGTTCTTTGTTTCATTTGCACAAAACAAATTTAGCATAGAAAGTCTCTAAACTTACTTTGATAAGGTGGTTTTCCATTTGCTTCAGATTATGTTACAAAATTCATGGCAAGCAACTTCTCCCACCATAAACTTTTTCTACTAGAGCCTTAGCTATCTGTCAGGCCTTCTTCACTAATACTGTGATTTTTGATAATTACACAGCTACAGCTTTGGTGTCTCTACATACTTCTGCATGATGCTGTAATTTTGATGTGACATCTGGGAATATTTTCTTTTTTTTCTTTGAGGTAACCATTTTGTGTGTAATTCTTTCTTAACCACCAATGAAGTTATGCTTGGGAGTCTGTCGTAGAGGTTGAAGAGGATGGTCTGGGTCATCTTAGTTATGAAAGTCATGTACTTTCCATAAGATATAGATGATCCCAATCCATTCTTTTCAACAAACCCACCCACCTTTTCCCTTTCCCGATGTAGGTTTAGGTCAGCACTGAGTTTTGGAGTTATGTACTCAGAAATCCAGAGAGCCCAGATTGTGCAATGCATTAAAGGAGGGTGGAAAGAGCTAGAACCTATATAGATCTAGTATAGAGCTGACTTGAGGCTGCTGCTAACTCTTATATGTTTGAGGAGGATAAGCTAGACTCTGATCATCTAGAGCTGTCATTATGGTAGGTACATAGCTTTCTTTTATGGTGAGTACTTAAGTTTTTATTCATATACTGTTTTCAGTGATGTTGCAGATTTTGCTGTTAGAATTTGTTTGCTTATAGTTGCTGTCTCTGTATTCGGGTGGGACTTGAGAGCTGAGGATTTTTGGGGATGGTGCACTTTCTTATCCTTGAATGATGGCTGCACTGCTGGGAGCTGAGGACCCCTTGAAGATCATCTGATATATGTGTGTATGTATGTGTATATATATATATATATATATATATATATATATATATATATATATATATATATATATAAATATATATATGTGTGTGTGTGTGTGTGTATATATATATATATATATATATATATATATATATATATATATATGTATATATATATATATATATATATATGTATATATATATATATATATATATATATATATATATATAGTATTTGTAACTTTTGTTTTTTTGCTTCCTGTAGTATATCATTTTATTAAACGTTATCATTATGATCAAAAGGCATGAAATATATATATTTTTTTCCGTTTGGATATTGTATAATGTGATGAAGTACTTGACAGATGTGTCAAGGCTGTAATTAGCACAAATAACCTAAACAGTTTTGTATTAATGATTTAAAAACAGAAAGTCTGCCAAGAAGTATACCAGCTGAAGGGAGGTATTCACAAGTATATGGAGCTATTTCCTGATGGCTTCTTTCGAGGCAAGCTGTTTGTTTTTGATGAACGCTATGCTATTGCTTCAAATGAAGATGTAATTTCAGGTATGTGCTTTTTAGATAACATTCATTCATTCAGCTATGGTAAAGGTTAGGTTTATTTCAAACTACAGCAATATATAGCTTAATAGCACATTTTAATGGTGAGTTTTGTTTGCATGTGACTGCAATTATGTTTTTTTTTTTTTGGTAGCAGCAAAAAGACAGATATACTATATAGTTATTCCTCCCACATGAAAACATACTAGCCTCACTTTCTTGATGAACTTTTATGTCATTCACAGTGCAGTCGGACAAAGTAAGATTAAAGGGTAGCTAGTGTACTCTGTAGCTTTCCAAACAGAGTTTGTACACTGTTGGAGTATGCCTTTTCTGTAAAAGATGTCACATTATATCAGGCAGGCAGTGGCTAATAATGCAAAAGGCACTATCAATAATTTTTATTGAAGGTAAGCTGTCATAAAACTTAACAATTTCCATACAGACTTTAGGTATTGGGAAGTTCAGCACTCTCTCACTGAACACTACATACTTTTCCAAATATGCATTTCCATTGCTATAGTGTTTACTGACAAGTACAGAGGAATCAAGTTTATGTTTTAATTTTTTTTCTTCCCCCACTACTGATCATCACCTGCCCCCAGTGTGTCTGTTCATCCACCATGTTTTCCAAACCTTTCTGTCCACCAAGGACATTCTCTAACCACATTTAGGGACAGTGAAGAAATTGAGGCATGCTGGGACCAGTGTCAAACTGCTTATGAGGGAGTGTTTTCCTTTTTAATGCCTCCACCTCCCTCCCAGAGCCACCTTTACTGTCCGGGGGGGGGGGGGGGGCATGCAATAGGCACTGTGACATATCCATGCTGCGTAGTGCAAGTTAGCCAGTGCCATGCACCACTTTTAGACAACTCCCACTGTATTTACAATTTCCACCAGGGATCAGCCATGACAATATGGCCAAATGTGCTCTCCTCCCTTCTCCTTCCCCTCCAAGGTGTCCAAGCAAGCCACTCAAGCCCACCCTTGTTGTTTAATGGAACTGGGATCATCTATGTCACACTCAGTGCTTCAGTCCTCTGCCTTGGAGCTGGGTTAAGAAAATTCAGTTTTAGTGAGAAACCAGTTGCAAAATCATTGATCAGAGTAGATCTCTGCAGATTACTAGTGCAGCTGTTCACACAAGAATCCTCACTAGAAAAACTTTTAAGCCCATCTTGTTTTTTTTTAATCCTTTGTATTCCCTCTGCCTGTGAACTGACAGCTGTCCTGTCTCCCAAACAGCCCATGTGTTGCTTTTTGGTCAAGAGCTGATCATAGGAGACCATCTTTCAGGCAGATATTAGTGTTTTTCTGTTAACCCAAACTCTGTGTCTCCACAACAGCCTAATGGCAATGGCGAGAATACTGTTGTTCTACCATTTGTGCATTCCAAAGCTTGCGTAGACATCAGCTACATTTTGTGGACAGTGCTTGGTGGGCCACATACATCTGTGGCCCTGTAAGCTGGTTACTGTTTCTTCTAACTCTCTATGGGAGTCCACAATGCAGAGGTTCGGGCTACCACCACCACCACCAACAACAAAGATGAGCAAGCCAATGTCTGATGCTTACTGCCACTCTCCCTGCTCAGTTATTCAAGTTTCTCGATTGACAATCAGTCCTGGGTAGCTAGGTCTTAAGTCTTTATCCCTGTCTACGATCGAGCCAGCTGCTTCAGTCTTGTTAAATGTCACTGTTCTCCATACTTCATTTCTTTCTGTTATTCTTTACATACGGCCTTCTTAGATTTTTTCTGACTTTATCATGAATAGAAATATTTATACTAAATTGTGATTTATTTTGGAAGTACCCTTGTAATAGTAAATCATAATAATTAGGATACCCACTTTCTTTTCCTTTTATATCCACCTTAATTTTTTTACAGCTGTCTGTCCCTGAAGATAAACACTGATCTCCTGCCTTAGTAGGCACCCAGACAAGTACATATTTGTGTATATGCCTATATCTATATCTGTATATATGTACATTTATTTATCTATTGTATCTATCTTATCTGTCTATCTAAAATATTCCTGTAGTCCTACACCCTCCTAGTTCCTTATTCAGGAACATTGCTGCCATGTTAACACCACCTTGTACAGGAGTGTTCTACCACAAAACACCAGCTACACAACATTTTAAGGGACAAACCTTTAGTGGCATATAGGAACAAGAGTAGTTTAAAGAAACTTTAAAAATTCCTAGAGGAACAGCAAACTAAATTGCAGTGTAGGTACACACAGATGCCCAGAATGAAGATAAATATGGGAGAAGACTAACTTACTGCTTGAACGTGTACCTAAGGCTGTTTCCCCAATGGTAAGTACAACTGCAGCATGAAAGCAGTGGACTATTTGACACGTTGTTCAGCCTGCACAATATTTTATGTAGGCCAACTAAGGACCCCCTAAAAAGGAGAATTTATCAGCACATTTATGATGTATCTAAAAAAGATATTAAGAATGCTATGTGTAAACATTTCATACAATGCACTAATTTCAGAAAATTTTCTTTTTCCATTCTTGAGAAGGTTACACCATCGGGGGTGGGGGTAACTGGACTGCTGTACTGGTGGCACGAGAGTTACACTAGCAATTATATTTGGATGCTACTAATAGGTTCATAGGTTCATACTAGGCTATCTGCCCTAGGGCATTTATAAGCCTAGCCAGAGTGTGTGTGGCTTTCACCACCCCTTAGGATGAGAATACTATACCCATTAGTTTGCTGTGCCTCTGTCCAGCAGTGACACAGAGATGATTCCCGGGGTAAACCTACAATCTCCCATCCACTCGTCAAGATTTCTCTTGAACAGAGTCAGTGAGGGGCTCTGCCTCACATGGACTGGGATTCTGTTCCATAGTGTAGGGAGTCTCTGGGTGATGAATCTGTCCCTCCAGCACGTCCTATTTATATCCGTGTTGAGGTTTAAGTCTCTTGCTCTCGTGGCTCTGGTGGATTTGGATTTTTTGAAGTGGAGCATGTCCATTAATTCCGGGTTGGACATGGCCTTGTATGTCAGGCACAGATCACCTCTGAGCAGACGGTATGCGACTGAATAGAGCTGGAGTTTCTTCAGTTGGGCAGCGTATGACATATGTTTGAGCCCCTTTATCCTTTTGGTGAGGAACGTTTGGGGTCTTTCCAACTGCTGCAGGTGTCGGGTAAGGTGCATTCCGAATGGGGCGTTGTATTCAATCATTGGTCTGATAAGTGAAGAGTACAGGGGTACAACGACCTCTCCTGATCTGGATGTGAATCCCTTCATGATCAGGTAGGCAATGTAGAAGGTCTTCCTAACCACTTTGGCAATGTGAGTGTCAAAAGAGAGGTTACTGTCAACTTGGGTCCCCAGGTCCCTGATAACTTCTTCCGTGTTTAATGGATTACCACCTATGTGGTAATTAGGGGTTACCTTGTTTTTCCCCATAATACTCATGGGCTGAATGACATGATATCAATTTCTAGTTTGTTGATGTTGAAAAATGGCAAATTGTAATGGAAACGTGCCAAAGCGATAGTGTTTTGTGTTTTAGTGTTTTTTAATGTATTTATGGTGTTTTTCTTTCACTGAATAATTTGTAGATTTAACAATTTAAATGTGTTTTCTACCTTTGGCCACTTGATGGCAATGTTGCTATAAGTATTTAATATTTTCAAAGCAGGAATGGGTTGTCTGATGAAGTTCATGTATCATTTTTGAACGAAAGCGCAAACATTAAAGTGTCCTGTTGACTTGCCTTAGGAGCTTCATTTATTCTTCTGGATTTTTTTTATGGTATTTATAGTGCTGAGTTTTGGTTCTGATTTCCTTAACAATAGATGTTAGAGGAAAGGTTACTGTAACAGTAAAACTAGCCTTCATTCACCCCTTACAGGGAATTGTACACAGTAATTTTTGAAACTCTTCTGCTTTTTTTTATTTCTGATTGTTTGTCATTGGAATGGGATAGTTTTTGATTCACATTTGGAATTTGATTGCTACAAGGTTGCATTCCCGTATATGTCTTTAGGAAGTTAACCAACACCTCTGCAGTAGCTTTTGGGCAACAAATCAGTATTGGTCCTCATAGGGTATAATGGACAGGTGCAAAAAGAATTAGCTGGAACCAAAGAGAACAAGTGGGTAAACACATGTGTGATGATTTAACGTTACACTGGCATCTCCTAAAAGATCTACTGTTAGTCACTTACTCAACTGCACTGTGTTTAACAGATCATTCCCGATGACTGCCAAGCCTTTAACTTTTGCAAGGTTGCTGTGCATGACTTGAGATTTTATTAAAAGAAAGCAAGCAGATAGCTTGTCAAAGAGGGTTGCTTCCAAGATAAGTTCTTTCCTCTAAGGTGCAGTGATCTTGAAGTTCATTATATTAGTAGAAAGAATGCTGGGACATAGTGCCCTGCATGTGCTGGTCTTTACTCCTCGGGGGAAAAAAAAAACAAAAAACAAAAAAAAACAAAGCTTGAAATGTATGATTAAGTGGTCTCACGGCCAGCTGGCAGGGTGTTAGAAAAAAAAAAAACTACCTTAGCTGATTGTATATCTTGTATTCCAAAACTCAATTTATTTATTTGGCATTTGTTTACCAGGAATGTCCAACTTGGTCACAAGGTACCCATTTTCAGCGGAGGCCCCGGGAGAAAAGCTCCAGATACATATATTTAACAGAATGAAAAACTAGACAGACATAATAAAGTCATAACATTCAAGCAAAAATCTGAAAACAACACATTAGTTTGTCAGAATAAAAACTCAATAGACATAATAAAGCCATAGTGTTCAAGCATAAATTATATGGAAAGCCTGATAATAGGAAGATGCAACATTATTTAAACAATAGATGATTATCATAACAATTATTAATGCACTAGATGTTATAAAATATGGTAACAGATTATATCGGTGAAGGCGTAGGATAGTACGAGTAGAGAAAGGTTGGGCATGATAGAGGGGATAGTAGGAGTAAATGTGGAAAAGGTATGAATGTAACCTCAGGGGAGTATGTGTAGAGGAATGGAAGGTAGGATAAGTTAGTAGTTGGGATAAAGAACAGAGGTAGAAAAAGGTATAAGAGTACCTCAGCCTGGGCTCATACGGGAGCAAATCGAAGCTTTGTTGAAGTATTATTTTATAGAGTTTTTGAGGGAGCGCAGGTAAGTAGCAGTTTTGATAGTTAAAGGAAAGGAGTTCCATAGTTTTGCCACAGGAGTAAAGGCTTAGGGCTAAGGTTTTGTTAGGTTTGTAAGTTGTGAAGACATGCTTGTCTTCAGATCTGATATGTTTATTTGGGATATAAAAGTTGATTAGTAGGCTGAGAGTAGGACAAGCTAGTGGGTTGTGGATGATTTTGTATATTGTAGTAAGT